>NC_089590.1:53131032-53350037 GCF_019320115.1 Miscanthus floridulus | reverse complement strand
TGTAGGATCGGCTAGCCCTGCGTTGTAGCCAAGCGGATCTCTAGCCTTGTCCATCAAGCAAATCCTTCTAGCTTGCTGTGTGCTAGGCGTATCGACATGTTTTTGCATCGACACTGACAAACCTTCAAATGAAAAAGGAGGAGGTGGGAGGTCAGTGGACATGGAGCACCCTCACATATCACAACGGTTGCCCATAGATCACGACGCTATAATCAATGTTGGCCCCACATATCACAACATCAATGCTTGTTGGTATTTCTTATGTATATTGGATAATTTCGCAAGCGCACAGAATATACCGTTGTAGCACTTCACCCAGGAGTATTCTAAGGTATCATTATTTATTTTATCTCAAGGAAAAGCGGTAGCTAGGAATGATAATAAAAGAGAGATCATTATATTTACCACAACTTAGTACCAACTAGTGTAGGGGGGTAAATGGAATATGATAGGAAGGGATGATGCAACAAGCCAATATAAAGATAAACAAAGATAACTAGTAAGTATAGCTAGGTGGGAGCACAACGAGTGAGTAAAGGATTCCTATGTATCAAACTCTACTCCTATGAACTTGACTTAAACACACAATTGAAATAACTAGATTGATACCTCACAACAAGTATGCTAGGCGATAGACAAGTAATAGGGAGTGAAACCCTATCTGAAGCGGCTACCTTTTTATGGGGGCCTTACCTTTTAAGAACTTGTCTGTAACACGTGGTGGAATACAGAGACTAGACAAGGTTGTCACCACTTGCTAGCTACCACTATCTATCCGTGCAACAAGCGATAACCAAAGGCAAGATAATGTATAAAGTACCACGCTTACACCCTTCTCTCACTACTCAAATGGTGTACACATAGGATAACTAGAGCACTCTATGACAGATGATGATCGCATACAGGTGTGTTTCTAGGATCACAATCTAGTATATAACAACTATATGAAAAGCTAAGCCACAACAATACTATAAACAAGTATAATATTGCACAAAGTAAATACTAAGTAAAGTAGAGAAAGATTAATATATTAAAATAGCAAAGTCTTACTAAAAAGGGAAAGGTATAAGAGCTATACTAGACTCTCTAGAAGACAACTCCGAAAAACCCCGAGCTAGCTCGACTCACTCGAACTCCCCCACTAGACTACACTACTAATATGAAATGGACTACACTCACTTCACTTGAAGCTTGGAGGCTTGCATTCTTGATGGAGAGGAGGGTGGTGGAGCCTCTATTTATAGGTGGAGGTAGAGGGGGTTGAAAGGTCCTTGTTTAGTTTTGGTAATTGAGTGACACCTTAGGTGGACTAATATGTGTTTAAGGTGAAATACATAGGTGATTAGTCCACAGGTACATGTGTGTGAGCAATACATGCCATGAAGGTGAAGATGGCTTGGACTTGTTGCAAGGCTCACATAGTGATGAAGGAGCTCATTGCATATGAGACATGACATGGAGTCATGTGACTAAGGTGGAGAAGATCAAGACAACACTTGGATTTATGGACCGGTTGCGAGCGTGAAGGGGCAAGTTGGAGGCTTTGGAGTGATGGACCGCATGGTGGAGAGAGCTTGAGCAAGACTTGGCAACCGATGGACGGAGGCAACAGTGAAAAGCAAGTGAGGTCAAGATGATGAACCAACAAGGTCATGTGATGATATGAAGTGGATCATATCATTTGTATATGGTTGGTGCATGTGTTGCATCAACATTGGAGGAGATAGAATGGAATGGATAAGGCAAAGGTATAACCATAGGCCATTTCATTTCACCGGTCAAAGGTTGTGTAGAGAAGTGCAGACTAGGTTTAGGATAGATGGTCGTACTATCAGAAGGGGCAACTTATTTGCATATCGATCATCTAGTGCCACTCGAGTGATCTACTGTTGGCAATTTCTTAATGCGATCACCAAGTGTGGAGGTTTTAAAGTCCATCCTCGGCAATGGCGCCAAAAATGTCTTCTGGTATTTCTTAACACCATCACTAAGATTGAGTTAATCTTAGCGATGCCGCCAAGAAACACCAACTACGATAGTTCTTAACGATTTACAAAAAAATATCCATAAGCGCACAGATCTATCGTTGTAGCATTTCACTCGAAAGTATTCAGGGTATCGTTATTTATATTTTCCCAAAGGAGGGCAAGGTGTGTAGAATCTAGCATGAGCATGAACAAGATTACATACTTGCATAGTGGACCATAGTTCATGACAGGGGTAAAAACAAATTTCAAGGATAGTGGACACACATCTGGGCTAACCTCAAGGATAAAAGGAAAACAAAGAATAAAAGAATATTCCTACGCGGTGTCGGCATGTTCAAATATAGCCGTGCAAAGAATAGTTAATGATCATACAAGTTATATGACTAGAGTTAGAACTAAGTGTGAGATGAACAGGGAGATCTTGGGGAACTAGTCTGCCAGCGCATGGGAGACTTTAAGACTCCTACACAGTACCCAAATGTGGGGGATTACAAGAGATGGACAGGGCTGTCACCACCTGCCACCTACCCCTCAACCGGGGGCCATCGTCATATCCGATGGTCCCCGTGCACCCGAGCACCATGCCCGTGTACAAGGAAACTACCCATACCCCCCTAGGGCCCCAACCCTATGGATCGACAAGCAAGAATATGGGCAAACCCGAAGGAATGATGAACCATCACCCTCAACCCTAGCTCTACTTTCTACCCATACAAGTCATATGAATGATTAAGCACAAAGTTGAACATGTTAAGATCATAAACACACAAACTATATGCTAGTTCATATATCATGATTATAACAAGACAACTATACTCTAGTTCATATGCACTACTATATAAATGATATGAGATCAAGACTTTGGAAGAACTCTTCATAGTATTCATACCAAGATTTCCCTCTTCTTCCATGGAGCCAAGCCCTCCTTGATAGCTTTGCTAGCTCACAATACTACTACTAAAACTAAGAGAGTACAAGTAGAGAAGTTGGGTGTGTAGCTCCAAATAGTTGTGTGTCTTGAAGGAGAGCTCCACCCCTTCTTTTATAGTGGAGTGTGGTCGGTTTGGCACCAACAAAATAGGAAACTGGCCAAAACCTCCTATGCATGGAGGCATGCAAAACCGCTGGAGGAGCGTGGGCCTAAGAGGGCGGTGGCAGGGGTGCGGCCACACCCAGGGTGCATGCGCACCCTGGTGGGCTACCTCGTGATCGCCTTTGTGTGGTCGGTTCCTAGGTGGGCTTGGACCCTTCCCTAGTGGTGCTCGGCCTAGGTTGTTGCGTGAAGGTGGGCTTCTCCATTTCTCTCGTTGCGTATTTCTGCTTTAACCGCTTTCAAGTTTTGCATCTTTTTGCTTATTTTCCACTTGTATTCAAATACTTGGCCTACAAAACATGTTTCTCCCAATACAAGTGGAACTAGGTCAATAGTAAAGGCATATGTGTCAAAAGATTGTTTAATTCTCCCATTTTGGACTTTAATTGGCGGTCAGATTTGATCGTTAGTGACCGCCAACAAATCCCCCAAGCTTAACCTTTGCTCGTCCCGAGCAAAATAGCTAAGTACTTGGTTGTTAATCAGGAGTTGCTGCTATGTCAATACAATTCACAAATGCCATGCCTATAACAAAGTATTCTTCTGCCATTTAAATAAGTTGGCATTTTTATCCACCCTTTGCCTTGATCCCTGTGGGGCGTATAGCTTTTTCAAGTTCTTGGGCGGTTGCAAGATAGAATGGTTATAACAAAATCACCAATCATTTATTCCTCGATTAACCATCTATCTAGAGGTTTTATAAGTTTTGCAAAATAAATGTAAGTTCTTCAAATGATTCTCTCAATCGCTCAATGTGTATGAAACCTCACCAAGGCATTTGGTATTTTGCCTTCTTTTTCATATCCTACTGCTAAGGCTTTTGAGTAGAGTTTTGGGTAGGTATGAAAGTGGGGCATACTTGCATCACATATTTTGCTAAGTCAAAAACCGGACCTCAAGGAGATGCAAGTCATACACTTTGATCAAGACGTGCAAGCGTGTGGAATTTGTATAACTTCCTAATTCTAAATATTTTTGTACTCCTTTGGATCATGACTCTCTTTTTGGATGAATGCCTTTATTTGAAAGTATGGGCTATCTTTATTTATGTCTTTTCTTTTTTTTTCTTTTCTTCATGCTCTTTGGCATGCATTTTTTTCTCTCATGCCTTTTGGCATGGATATTTTTTTGTTTTCTCTTTTTTAAGCATAGCCCATACTATTTTTTTGGCATATGAAAATTTTTGAGAGAGAGACACATGATAAATGAATGGAGTAATTTATTTGGTGAACGAAAAAAACATGTTTTTGCGTAACTCTTAGTGTAAGAGTCAGCAATTTATTTGTGGATGTACGTGTGTCTTGATCATGGGTGCATGACAAGAATCTCAACAAGGGTCACAACAATTTGACAAAGCTCAATGCTCAAACAAGTAGCATATGACTAAGGTTTGAATTTGAATATTATGTCATATGGCCTTGGTAGGTATTCATAATCACTGAGGAACTTTAGATTTTAGCATTTTTTGAAAGTAAAATCTCTAGATTTCAAGTTTCTCTTAGAACAAAATCATAGCAAATCCTATTTGTATCATATCATAACTCGCAACAACTTAGAAAAAGGAACATGCATTTGCAACCCATAAGTTTTCAAGTTTTTGGATGAGACATTTTTAGCCAACAAACTTAAATCTTGAGGAATACTAAGTTACAACTTAGGCATAGATGAATTATAGACAGAGCAACTAT
Source organism: Miscanthus floridulus (assembly GCF_019320115.1). Classification (NCBI taxonomy): domain Eukaryota; kingdom Viridiplantae; phylum Streptophyta; class Magnoliopsida; order Poales; family Poaceae; genus Miscanthus; species Miscanthus floridulus. The sequence continues at coordinate 53,345,268 of NC_089590.1, read as the reverse complement.
TCATTATTTTAATATAGGAGAAACAAAACATTCTTAAAACACATATGAGAGTGGAATTCATATTTTTGGTATTTTTATCATATTTCATTTTTATGAACGAAAATAAATGTAAGAAATATAAGTGATAAATAAAATATACATGTTACCTTTGCGAGGCCCTCCCCAAAGCTAGCTTATGGCCGGTTGCCTAGTGATGACTTCGAGGTAGCTTTATTGTATTTATTACATATGGTTTTTATTTATACTTTTCGTTTACCCTATCCATGTCTATATTTAGTGGTTTTGGTTCAATGATCAAACTAGACGTCATGTTTAATTTGATCAAAGTAGGCTAATCAACCTAAGCATCATGCTTAATTTGAAAAGCCTATGAAAATATGGTCGCACGCTAACCATACCTCAAACCAAGACATACTTTGTATAAAACATGGAAAGAATAACAAGATTTATTCAAGTGGAAATATATGGAAATGTGAACTAATTATTTTCATTTTTAGCATAATTAATACATAGTTTTTAGAGGAATAAGTAAATTATAACTATAAAGGATAACTACTGATTTACCTTCGGCAAGGGCTCACTGTTTAAAGTCCAATGGGCAAGACTCTTCTCCTTTCAATTTTTCTTGATGATGGTGCGTCCATGCCTGGAAAAGTTGGCGTGGATGCTGATCCTTTTATTTGCCATACCTGTTTGATTCCTTTATGTAGTTGTTTCTTGGGCTGTTTATTTTTAAGGTGTTTATGCATGTCAAACCCATTAAATGGGCATCTTATTGTTTGCCCTTGAATATGAAAACTAGCATGCCCGGATCCCACATTTAATACTATGTTTGTAGTGTTAAGGAATGGTCTCCCTAGGAGGAGAACTTCCTCTTTATGGCCCATGTCTAGAATGACGAAGTCCATGGGATATATGTGTCTCGAATTCTTACCAAGATATCCTTGGCTAATGTAGCAGAACCGTCTAATTTATAAGAGCACAAGTACAATAGCAGCCCGCAAGTGGTCGCACTGTCATACTTGAGCCCATATAAACCCGATAGTTCGTCGAGTACCATGAAGGGTCTCGATTCAACCAACATATAACCAAGATCATACATGATTTAATATACATGTCACAAGTTACATAAAGTTCACAAATACAGTTCCATACATCAGAGTACGATTAAAAGTTATTACAAACCAAGTTCAGGTAAAATAGTAGCGAAAGCAATTAAAGTTTGAAACCAACACTCTAGTGTTGTTCAAATACTATGCCAGCTCATGATCACAATCCCACAAAAGTATAAGAGAGGGATTAACAAGAGATGCCTTGCCTAGGGCCGTACTCCTCGTCCACAACGGGATAGAAGTAGTTCTTAAAGTAGCCATGATACATCATATTATCTACAACAATGAAAAATAAACCCTGAGTACAAGAAGGTACTCAGCTAGACTTACCCATCATAAACCAAAAATAAAGGGAGTCCAAGGATCATGCAAATCTTTATAAGTAGAGCTAACTTGACAACATTTTACATAAAAAGCCACTAATTCAACTATACCTTTTATAATTTGGTCATCAAGTTAATTATAGCTATTCATCTCTAGATTAGCAACTAACTTGTGCCAAACATGTAGTATATTATTAATGACAGCACAATAATAACCATAGCCATTTAATATTTCATTCTCAGAATCATTCCACTTGCCATTAACACTATGATAGAAGGAAGCTCAGTCAAGTTTCTCACTATCCAGGAGAGACGGTGATTCAAATCAATTTCAATCAGCTAGGAATTTATTCCTAACACAAACTCAGGCAGACCAGATCAACGGTCACCTTAGGTCACCTTTGGTATAACTCAGGTCCACATTTCGTGGGTTCGATTAGCGCCGCACAATCAGGGACAACCAACTGCCAGGACGTTCAGGCCTGGCCTGCCCTTGGGCTCACGTCTGGCTCCCTGCACATCCTTACTACTATCCAGAGTACGCACTCTTATAGAACAAGGCCCAGCCTTACTCAGCTTCGTGGTCAGAACGAGTTATCTGGTTAGCTAAGTGAGAGGCATGCGTTCAAAATGATCGAGTACCAACAACGGTACGGTCCTTAATTGATGTAGACAGAATCACATGAGTCAACCTATAACATAGACTCCATCTAGCCTCGATTTACAACATCCATGATTTTTTACATGATAGCAAATTTAGCCAACCATGGTTCAGTGCCCACCTATATCTTATAGGTGACAGGAAATCACCCGACTTCTACTGGTCTAAGCATAGCTAAGCATATATTCGATTCTGGATCTACACAGGGTTAAATGTATATATCTAGACAAGGTAGTTCTATGCATCAAGTGTTTCCAACCAACTCTTATAACCTAATGCATCAAACATAAAAGACTCAAGTGATATTTTGTAAAACATAGGAGACTTAGAATGCTCCGAGGCTTGCCTTTGATAGATGAAGTTGGCCTATGATCCAAGTACTTGGGTAGGTCCTCAAGAGCTTGCTCCTCACCTTCTAGAGCTATGGGCTGAGGTGCCTCCTATTGTTCCTCTAGCTCTTCATCGAATTCCAATAGAGTTATCCCCTTAGATGATCCTATATGCATGAGTAGGAAATAAGATATCTTGGATGCATATATAATGACATGTATAATATGATATGATGTGATGAATGCATCCTCATAAGTGTTCTTAGCAACATTGCATTAAGGTGATAACAAGTTACATTTTCTTTTACTGAGTAGGTGCATATTTCTTCTCTAGTAACTTAAACAAACACTTATTTAAATCATTTTCTAGACTACAAGACTTCAGCCACTTGTTTTGACCATAACTAGAGTTATACGCATCAAAATAATATGGTTGTGGACATTCTAGAAATATTATGAAATTGCCTACAACTTTCTTTCAATCATCTTAATGTGATTCAGCAGTTATCTAGGTCGAACAATTCAATCTTTCAGATCTATCCAGAGAGCAAGCATTTCAGATAGCATAATTCCAACCACCATAATTCTCAAACCATAAGGCCTATGACTATGAAAATTTAACACAAGGTATATAAGTAAGTTATATACAACTTTGTTATTAACCATCTTTACAGAAAAGATCATTATCATCATGAAATCATCACCACAACAGAAACTACACATGCAGTCATCTAGTTGAATTATAAAGCAATAATTAACTAGTTGCCTATAAACAGATACTTCTAATCCTCACTAACAGTATCAACAGCTTATATGCATCACACACACCACATAAAATATCATGGTTAAGCCTAACTAATTTATTTATATTCATTTATTAATTTTCTTAGATAATAAGGTGATTTACAGAGTAAATATTTCTATTGCTCAATAAATTCCAAGAAAATTACAGTATGCTACACATGACCCTAATAGTCAACTATGCAAATTTCATACCATTTGGATAAGAATAGCTACTTATACAAAAATGACAAGTTACATATGCTTCTTTTAGCAAAAATAGTTTAGCATAGTGAAAAGTGTCAAGCAATAGATTTAATATTTTTCTTACTTTCCTCCTAGCATGAGAATACTGTGTAAAAATCTGTATGATCATATGTTATGTATTTTTACCCCAATTAATTTCACTAGAATCTAGCGATTAATTAAGATTAAATAGGAAGACCATATTAAAAGTATGTATACTGTAGGTTTAGTATTTTAACTAGCTAGATCATGTCAACATAGGACCAGCAAAATTGGAATCACAATTTTATCACTTTCCTAGCTCAAGTTATGCATTTTACAAGATATAAACTACTTTAAAAGAACTTATCTTGCTCAATTTAATTCTCCCAGAAAATACCCTAAGTAGTAGATTTCATATTTTTTTCAAATATTAATCTTCATGATGAATCCAACAAAATTTGTTTCACCTCATTTGGATACTCCTAGCTCTAGGTATAATTTTTGCAAGTTAGTATTCAAATCTGTGAAAAATCAACAAAAACAACTAAACCCTAAATGCTAGGTGCACCCGGTCTATACACCCCGCTGTGACTAACGTGTGGGTCCCACAGTCAACCCGGCCTCACATGATAGCGAAATAGAATAGAGTCGGTGCTTTGACCGGTGAGAACTCACCGACAGCGAGGTCACCGGTGACGAGGTCACCGCCGTTGTGTTCCCCATCATCACAAGCATCTACTGGTACCCTTGGTTTGCTCGGAGGACCACCAGAGCTACCTTGTCGGCGAGCATGGCGGCTCGGTGGCGGTGTGCGGTGGTGCTCCAGCCATCTTCGGCCACGGCATGGCTAGGCGAGCGTGGCTACAACATCCATGAACCCTAACGAAGCTCTACGGCGCGGATCAAGACACTGTGAAGCGGCGATGAGGCTTGGCCGCGTGCATGGCGGCGTGGCGACACAAGCACATTGGCAGCACGGTGATGTTCCGGCATGATGGCAGAGGTAGCAGGGAACTAGGATACGGCGTGAGCACCTATGACCTAGGGTGACGACGGATCGATGGAGAAGAAGATAGGAGCTATGGTGGATAGGGCTGGCTACAAGCGAGCTTGGAGCTCAGCGGCGCACCGTGGCTATGGCGGCAATGGCGACGTGAAATGCGGCCTCGCCTAAGCTCGGATGGTGGCACAGGCAGTTCGGGAAGGTGGAGCGGCTCACGGCCAAGCGGTGTGTGCAAGCTATTAGCACGATGGTGGTGGCGCACGAGCTCGGCGGAGGTCGGCAGTGACGATGGCGGTGCTGCGGTTTCGCTTCGGTGAGCCTGAGAGCGAGAGAGAGAGGCGAGGCAGAGAGTGAGCGTGAGTGAGAGGCGCACGGCTCGGCATCCACTTATGCCCGCTCTGTCCTAACTGGTGGGGCCATCACCGGTGAATGGCCACCAGGTGGCGGCCACAGTCTGCGCGTGGTCGACCACGATGGTCGGCGTTGCGCTGCTCTAAATCGGCCATCAGGGCGACTAATGGAGCATCTTCAAGCGATTACTACTCCTAATCTGTGGTGCTTTAGCAAAAATTTCCTTAATAGACATTGTAGAGCTACGTGAAAGCTACAAGATTGATTAAAAGAGTTTTGTCTAATTCATAATGGTTTTCAAACCATAAAGCTCTAAAGTGAGCTACTTTGAATTTAAAATCAGCATTCTACACTTAGAAAATTTTTAAGTTACAAAACAACATTTTGTTGGAACTTGTGAGCTCTATTTGACCATGTTGGACACTGAATTAGCTCATAACCCTTAAATAAAGTTTGTTACCCATGATGTGAACTACAACTTTTATTTAGGTCACACAGCCATGCAAACACTCTAAGCTACTATTCAACTTTGGTCAAACTAGTATCATGAAAATGACATTACAAAGTAAACCAACACTTAGAAGCAAAATTGGCTTAAGTCATGAATATAAACATTGTTACAAATATCATTCTAGATGTGTCTAAGGTATTTTGGTGACATCACAACCATCTCATGCATTGGTCACATATGATCACAAGCATAATTAAGTATATGAGCAACATCACATGTGATAAAGAGAAGGTAAATGAAATGAAACTTCATATGCTCATGCTCATGAATGCTTGGATGATGCTTGTGCTCATGAAATGCAAATGCCAAATGCAATGCTTAACACTAGGGTGTTACAGCTAATCCCTTTGATTTTTGTGAAGATTGATCTGCCATCTGTAGTGAAAGTGTGCAGTGGACAGAGGTCCACCCAAAATCTTATCATATATTACCTTGGACATGATGTTGATGCTTGCTCCAAGGTCATAGAAGGCGTTGTGGAAGACATGTGGGCCAATTGAGCATGTGATTGTCGGGCGACCAGGATCTTCTTTCTTGGTAACGAATGGTAGATCTACAAAATAATCATGGCTTTCCTGACATGGAGGCTTACCAAACCTTGTTGAGACCATTTTAACAAATTTGAGAGAAATTCTAGGTTTCTTGGAATCTTTCCCGAATTAGGAACAGGTAGTGCGGTAGCAATTTGAGCTATTTGAGTTTCAATCATTTTATTAAAGCTCAATTGATTTTTGACGGGTGAGGATAAGTTTTCAAGTTTTGAATTTATGTTTTCTATCATTTTATCATTATAAGTTATATTTTTAGTGATATTTTCATTGATTTTTGCCTGGCCTAAGAATAGGTCTTTCAAGGTAGGTTGATTCAAATTGTAATTTGAGTTAAAGTTTGAAGTACCTCCTTGTGGGCGGGACTGATTGTTCCACCCATTATTGTTACCTTGTCGGAACCCGTTGTTGATGTATGTGGTGTCTTCATGGGTTTTGGGGCAGTTGTTCCCTGAATGTTCGACCTCACCATAGAATTCGCAAGTCATTTGTGAATCCATGGCCTAAACAGTGGCCTTCATAGCTTCCTTCTCGTGGGCCCCTTCGTTCAGTCTTGATAGTAACAAATCTATTTTTGCAGCAAGCATATCCACCTCCTTCATGGTATGCATGCCTTTTTGTTGTTTTCGTTCCTCCCCAGCTCTGATTGGCCACCATCTTCTCGATGAGGGATGTGGCATTATTGATGGTGAGGGAGAGAAACACTCCTCCAGCAGCGGTATCTATGTGCCCCTTCGACATGGGCATAAGCCCCTTGTAGAAGTTTTGGAGCATGAGCCAATTCTCCATTCCATGGTGCGGGCAGGCCTGGATGTAATCCTGCAGGCTCTCCCATGCCTTGAGGATGGATTCCAATGAAGTTTGTTGGAAGTTTGAAACTTTCCCCTTAGGGCATTGGTTTTGCCCATGGAACACTTATCCCACATACTGACAGCTTCCTTCTCTTTATAGAACCACTGTTTTGCTTTACCCGCAAGGGAGAAGGGAAACAGACAGAGCCTGATGCTAGCTGGTGCGATGTCTTTGATGATGATGGTGTCGCATAGCTCAAGTGTTGCAAGTGTGTACTTGCACCCTCACTGGGCAAACCACAGAGTGGGTTTGCTTGCACCATCATAATGAGGCCAGTGCGTAGCTCGAAGTTTCCGATACCCGTGTTGACAGCGGGCCCAACGGGTATGTTGGCAACAACGGAGGTGGAGTAGTCATGGAGTGTCTTGACCATAGCGGTACTAGTAGATGGTGCGGGGGTGACTGGTTCAACTACCAGCGGAGTAGTAGAAGAAGAAGCGGTACAAGACTGGCTCTTCCTTAGGAGTGCCTCTAGATTATCAGTGTTGTTGTTCGACAGATCAAAACCACTCATACACTATCCTGTTTTCATCCACAACTAGCATAAAACAAGCAGAATTAGCTAGTATAAACTATGGCTACCATTACATGCATGTGATCATGATCATGTCCTACTAGATTCTTTTCATCTATGCCCTCCTCGACAACAGCGCCAGAAATGCTTGTTGGCATTTCTTAATGCAATCACCAAGTGTGGAGGTTTTAAGTCCATCCTTAGCAACGACGCTAGAAATGTCTGTTGATATTTCTTAACACCATCACTAAGATTGAGTTAATCTTAGCGACGCCACCAAGAAACACCAACTATGATAGTTCTTAATGATTTATAGAAAATATCCGCAAGCGCATGGATCTATCATTGTAGCATTTCACCCAGAAGTATTTAGGGTATCGTTATTTATATTTTTCCCAAAGGAGGGCAAGGTGTGCAGAGTCTAGCATGAGCATAAACAAGATTACATACTTGTATAGTGGACCATAGTTCATGATAGGGGTAAAAACGGTATTTCAAGGATAGTGGACACACATCTGGGCTAACCTCAAGGATAAAAGGAAAACAAAGAATAAAATAATGTTTCTACGTGGAGCCGGCATGTTCAAATATAGCCAAGCAAAGAACAGTTAATGATCATACAAGTTATATGACTAGAGTTAGAACTAAGTGTGAGATGAACGAGGAGATCTTCAGGAACTGGTCTGCCAGCGCATGGGAGACTTTAAGACTCCTACACAGTACCTGAACATGGAGGATTACAAGGGACAGACATGGCTATCACCACCTGCCGCCTACCCCTCAACCGAGGGGCACCATCATATCTAATGGTCCCCGTGCACCCAAGCACCACGCCCGTGTACAATCAAACTACCCATATCCCCCCAGGACTCTGACCCTACGGATCGACAAGCAAGAATATGGGCAAAACTAAAGGAACGATGAACCGTCACCTCAACCCTAGCTCTACTTCTAACCATACAAGTCATATGAATGATTAAGCATAAAGTTGAACATGTTAAGATCATAACACACAAACTATATGCTAGTTCATATTTCATGATTATAACAAGACAAATATACTCTAGTTCATATGCACTACTATATAAATGATATGAGAGCAAAACTTTGGAAGAACTCTTCATAGTATTCATACCAAGATTTCCCTCTTCTTCCAAGGAGCCAAGCCCTCCTTGATAGCTTTGCTAGCTCATAATACTACTACTAAAACTAAGAGAGTACAAGTAGAGAGGTGAGGTGTGTAGCTCCAAATGGTTGTGTGCCTTGAAGGAGAGCTCCACCCCTTCTTTTATAGTGGAGTATGGTCGGTTTGGCGCCAACAAAATAGGAAACCGGCCAAAATCGCCTATGCATGGAGGCATGCAACCGTCGGAGGAGTGTGGGCCCGAGAAGTGGTGGCAGGGGTGCGGCCACACCCAGGGTGAGCCCGCCTCATGACCGCCTTTGCACGATCGGTTCCTAGGTGGGCCTAGACCCTTCCCCCAATGGTGCTCAGCCTAGGTTGTTGCGTGAAGGTGGACTTCTCCATTTCTCTCGTTGTGCATTTCTGCTTTACGCTTTCTAGTTTTGCGCCTTTTTGCTTATTTTCCACTTGTATTCAAATACTTGGCCTACAAAACATGTTTCTCCCAATACAAGTGGAACTAGGTTAATAGTAAAGGCATATGTGTCAAAAGATTGTTTAATTCTCCCATTTTGGACTTTAATTTGCGGTCGGATTTGATCGTTAGTGACCGCCGACACTTAGTTTGCATCGTTGCTAGGATCGAGTGGCGTGGTGAATTGAGTGACTAATCCTTTGGGAAGTGTTTGTGAAAAGCTAACACATGTGTACAAGGTGGTGAACACTTGGTGGTGTTAGGACATTTACAAAGGAGAAGTCGTTGGTTGAAAAGGAGGTGAAACCAGGATCAAGGTGCTGCCTTGGGGAGCACCATCGTGCCCTGTCCGGAGCACCGCCCCTCCTAGGGCGGTGCCTACCTAGCCTCGGCTGAGGAGTGTAGTGAAGAGGGTGGCACCGCGCGTGTCCGGTGTGCACCACCATACCTAGGGCGGTGCACCGCCCTTACCTGTCCAATGCCACCGCCAGGGCACCGTATCAATTTTCCAGTGAGCAGGGAAACTGGGGTGGTCACCGCCATGGGCACCGCCGCCCTATGTCTGGTGCACTGCCATTTTTTCTAGAGAGGAGGAAAACTGAGGGGTTGGCCTAGGTGGTCACCACCACCCCTAGGGTGGTGCCACCACCCTCCCTTGTCTGGTGACCAATTGGAATTTGACCGTTGGAGGGGCACCGCCCTGTCTGGTGTCAGGCACCACCCTGTCCGGTGCCCTCGCAGAAAAGGGAATCTTTGGAGCAACGACTCTATTTGGCTTGGGGGCTATAAATAGAGGTGGAGCTCGGCCTTGGGCTGATTGCTGAGCACCCTCACGCCTATGTGGCTTGTGTAGGAGTGCTTGGATGCCCTCTAACTCACTTGTGCTTGCAAGAGTGCAAATCGATTGTGAGTGAGTTATTCTAGTGCATTGCATTGTGAGATTGCATCGAGTGGCACTAGGTGATTAAGTTGCAAGCCGGTGGTACTTTTTACTCTTGGAGGTGGCCACCTCCTAGACAACTTGGTGGCGAGTTCTCCGTCGTGAAGAACGCAAGAAGATTGTGCGGTGCTCTAGAGAATGATTTGTGAGGGGTACTGTGCTCACCCCACGGGAGCCGTGAAGAGCAACACTAGTAGAGCGTGTCATTGAGCTACCCTCACTTATGGGTAGGTTCTTGCGGTGCCCAATGTGTGGGCTTGGCGGGTGATGTCGATTAGTCGCCGAACCACCAAGTGAGCGGTCGACACAATGGGGACTAGCGTGTTGGCAAACACGTGAACCTTGGGAGAAAAATCATCGTGTCACCTTTGTCTTCCCGTTGGTTCACATTCCCCTTTACATAAGCTTGTATTTACATTTCATATATTGTGCTTGTGTAGTTGCTCTTGTAATTAGTTAGCTTGTGTAGCTTGCTAGTTACCTTCTTACTTGTGTAGCATAGAAGTAGCTCCCTTACATAACTAATTTGATTTTAGTAACCTTGTTAGTTACATTACTTAGTTTGTGTAGCTAAGTAATTTGCGCTCTCTAATTTGGCATTAATTGCCTTGTTATTGAGCATTGCTAGTGAGCTCAGGATTTATGCTTTTGCATACTAGTTGTGTAGCAGCTCCCCCATGCTTGAAGTACTAGCGGTATAGGTTTGTGTGACTTTGCTCCTAGAATTGGTTACGTGAGCTCTAGCTGGCCCAGCACCTTTGTTGCCTAATCAGGATCTTTATAAGGTGCTTGTGAACTTAGATAGAGGGGTGTAGTCTTGGCTAGACCGATAGTTTTAATTTCACATTTATTTTGGTTAGCCAGCGTGATTAAATTTAGAAAGGACTATTCACCCCCCTCTAGTCTGCCATCTCGACCCTACAGGGGTGCCATGTCAGCAATCTATGTGCCTCTCACCATGGCCTTGGATCAAACCTCCTTAGATTGGACGATGGAGATCAATACACATGCATGGTGGCATGCATAGAGGCGGTGGAGGCCTCCTAGGCCCACCTGGCCATCGAGCGACCCAAGGGTCCTCCCCCATGCTTCTAGAAGTTGACCCACATGTAGGTGAGTGTGTATGAAGTGTGGAACTTCTTTGTCACATCGGGCTTCTTCACTTGTGGGCCCATGAATCCATGTGACTTGATTCTCCACCCTTGAGATAAAACACAAGTGTGATCAAAGGGTGGAGAATGACTTTGGGATGCTTCACATGGATCATGGGGACTTGCACAGCTTGGTGGGCCCAAGTAGGGGTCAGACGACCCCCATATGTGGGTCCACAGGCTTAGATTTCTCCAATTTGTGACATCCTGCATACAAATGCTCAAAGTACAAGTGGAACTTGTTATTGATGAAATATGTTCATGACATGTTATTCTTTCTTTAAAACCGAGGCTGTTGATGGTGTTTTGAGTATATAGATTTATGACATTTTTACCGTCAACAATGCGCTAGCCCAATCTCCCCCACCATCAACGCAATAAAGGCTTCATAACCCCCCTCAACCAACCTATGAATATCACCCAAACCCCTTCCATTTTCACAACCAAAGCACTCACTTGATGGTGGGGGAGATTGGGCTAGCACTCTTCCCTCAACCAAACCACTCAACCCAATAACCAATGCCTCGCAAGACTCCAACTGATCAAACACAGAGAGAAAAAAAAGGGACCTAACTGCTATCAAAAGTGTACTTCCAAAGCAGAAAAAAGTCATAAGTTTACTCTAGCTTCATTTGCTGCTAGAGACAAATCATAAACAAACTAAGCTCAAATTATGACCAATGGTTCAACATTATTATCTCAAAGGGGCCGTACCTGTTGCTTTTGGAACTTCATGAATATGAAAACCACACAATAAAATAAAAAGGATTAATGCATAAATTAAAAAGATATGTAGTAATTCGCAAACCTATTGAATAAAGGATGTGTTTAGCTCGTTATATTTAAGTCCATCTGCTCATCTAAAATGCAAAAAATTCAGTGGAATTGTTATATAACTTGTTTTGAACAAAAATTCCTGAACCCAATTTACAAGTAAACTGAATTGCGATGAAATCTTGAGTTCCTTAGGTTTTAGAATATGACACTTCTTCCTCAGATTTGTCATACCCTGCAGAAGTTGGAAATTCTAGATGTTATCTTACCCTTATCCTTCCTCAGTTTGATATGATTGGCATGCTTAGAGTCACCATCAAGTCGCTAGGCATGGAATGCAGTTGAGAACCAACAAAAGAAGCAACGGTATTTGAAACACCGCCACTAACCTGAACATGAGTGACACCACCGGAAGGAGATCTCTAGAAGGACTAGCAGGATGACTGGGTTTGCAACAAAAAGTCAGAGAACAAAAGCACAATTAAAGAAACATGTTCGTTCATGCAGACGAGAGACACTTTGCATTTATACCCAATGCCATCCACTCCATGCCTCCGGTCTATTTGCTTTCATGCCCATACTAGGTCCACCAGCTCTACGTTGACATTCCCAATCAGAAAGGTTGTTTACCAATTAATTATGTTTACTAGTAGTAAAACGATAAAGTGGATTATTAAGATAGTAAATGTTAATTATGGATTTGGAACAAAACACAGACCCACATCACACTGGTATCATGCTATAACTCTTATATTACTTATCATTTCAAACAAAAAGGCAAGGGGCACACGCACGTTCACCATCAAAGGGTACATCTCACATGATAAGGCTCGGGTAGTGATTGTCAGCCTCGATAAGCACGCAATGCTTATCCATGCGACCGAGCGGGCAAGGGCATGACGTTGTGCCACTGCCACCATGCTCGCGAGTGCGCGGGGAACGCAGTCACTCTAGCGGGGCCCTTGAGCACAGTAAAGGTGTAAACTACAACTGACAAAGGGTGTATACTACTAAATCCACAACAGTAGGAAAAATATTACTATCACATAACATGTATTCTCAGACAATTCACAAATTCAGCGAATTTAAATTTATTTCCAATAGCAAGTGTCATGGGCCACTTGTGAGGGGAAAAAAGCATGACGGTCAGCAGAATAGTTTTTTTGAGGACTGCTCCCCTAAACAAATGCTTGAACTCAACCCACTTAGATTTGCAAATTACGGACATATTTCAAACTAGAGCTACTTATCTTCAAATTGAACCAAATTTGAGATGGATTTATTTGAATACCTGTATAATACATATATCCATTCAAATCACTCTCTAATAGGTAATCTTAATCTTATGAACTTAGGACTCTGCAAGCGTGCAGCGGAGCTAGTGCTGGTGCTGGGACGAAAAGCATGCATTCCACAATAAAGAGGGGGAGTTAACTAATGGAATGGATGGAGCAATCAGAGAGCAGCGAGCAATGGAGCATGGAGGTGAGCCCTCGGTCACTGAGGGCTAACGTCACCACTTAACACAATGCCAACCAGATTGTCTTGTTCATCGCACTGGGTTCCCATACAATCTCTTCACACCTAGGTCCTGTTTGAATCCACCCCAACTAAACTTTAGCTAGTTAATTACTAGAGCTAAATTTTAGCCAGCTAAAGATTAGCTAGCTAAACTTTAGCTGGGGGTTTAGATCCTATAGCTAATTAAAACAGTTGGACCATGCTACCCCTCATTAAATTCCATTGTTGCGGTCTGGGTGGGAGAAGACGTCGTGGTTGCCATCAGGCTATCGCCGGTGGACGCGCTATCCGTGTGGGACTTGCCGCCGGTGTGGGGCACGATCTGCATGGGATGGGATACGCTATGAGGATGGGATGGGATGCGCCATCTACGCATGTGGTATGATGTGCCGCCGCCAACGACCCTCGTCGTTTTTTTTTATTTTTAACACTTTTTGTAAACTAATTTTAAATCTAACATAATTTTTTTTCAAAACTAACACTTTTGGCCGCGCCTATTGCCATGACGCGGCGAAATGCCTATGGCGTGCCATGCATGGTGGTGCGGCAGGAGGCTGACATGGCGAAGACCGGGGCCGCTGACCGGTGATGTGGCAGGGTCTGCCGCGCCACCAATCTTGGCGTGGCAGTACCTGGACGGTTTAATCAGAACTTTCCGCATCGATAGTGGGAGTTACTCTACGTATTGGTTGATGTAAAATCAATAGTGGATTTGTTTGTCTTTTGTTGAATCTTTTTCACGGCTCGATAGAGAATTTGATACGCAAATGATTTTTTTTCGTCTTTTATAATACGGTTAACCACCATGTTAACTAATCGATTACAAAAAATTAGATTGGATTTTGTGGTTCTTTTTTTTTGTAGTACCTCGACGTGACATGAGCGTGAAAGAGGTTCAAGAATCCGTTTTCTTTTTATAAGGGCTAAAAACAAATCACTTATTTTTTTAGCTTTTTGGCCCCATATTGTAGGATCGGCAGCGACGCGACCATGTGCCCCGACTTCCTCGACCCCTCGTGCAAGACGTCGGCCACCGGCGTCGAGATACGTCGGGACTGGTGGTTCCCGAACTAGTTGCTACTTAATCTCGCTGGCAGTGCTGCCACGACGCATTGAAACGAATATGAAGCAAATAAATGCAGTCCATGCACAAGTTGACAAGCTGCCACGTAAATTTTTCATTGGTTTGACATAAGTTCGACATAACATAACCAACTAAGCCTACAAGTTTCGGACGCCAATATTCGTTTGACCTAATAAACTAAGACCTAGGAGTGTAAGGATCCCTTGGACACCTCTATCTCTTCGGATTTGTTGGCAACACATTGGGAGTGTAGCCAATGTCGATGTGGTCGCGTCGCCGGTGCGTACGGCTCGTACCCTGCAAGTATATGATATGCACAATAACTTATAATCTTTATGATCATTAGTTCATAGAGCCTACATATTTAAAGAAACTACCTTTGTTAGTACTTGTGAGGCTCCTTGGGTACTAAGCGGGGCACTACCTAGCTGAGACATGCCGATCTCGTCCTGTGGCCAATCGTCCTACTGGTCGTGCTATCTGCGAAAGCCCAGGGGGTCATCATCGTCGTCATCATCCTTGGTTGCAGGGTCCTTCTCAGCGCTATGCTGTGGTGGTGTACGCACTGTGGAAGTGGCACCTGTCACTGACTGAGAAGAGTCGTTTGGTGTCCTCAAAGAGGCTAAAGACGCGCCACCCGACCGCGCCGGGAGTGGCGGTTCCACATAAGGAGTGTCCATGCAGCTCAGCTTCTGAGCTAGCTTCCTATAGCTCTTCTTCACCTTCTGCATAAATAGACGTTAAAGTTAGTGCATTTCCCAAACGCATATACACTAAAGAAATATTTTTGGAACAGACAAGTTTATGTTTACCTCCACAAAAGCCTCGAGAACGCCTGGCCCCTGCCCTATAGACTCATGAAGCCGGAACGCTGCTTCGTTGGACATCCTTGGCAATTGTGTCACCTGGGTACAGAAATGCGGTTGGACAGTTTTAGTACACAAACTTAATACCAAAAGGATAACAAATTGTATCATTCAAGTATCTTACCATGTATCTTTGAAGCGGGGCTCTCTGTAGCTGTGTGTTCTCCTTAGTGGCAACGTCATACACATCTTCGATCACATCTTCCTCTGAGTCCTCGTCAATCGCCTCCTCAGTGTACGGGGGCTTGATATGTGTCCTCGTAGACCTGTGAAGCCACCGTAGATACTCATCGAAGGTGTGCTGGTCGTATGGAGGACCCGCATGGACCAGCTGCCGTTCCCTGGTCTCCCACAAGTGGATGTGCGCGTTGTGTGTGACGCGCCAATCCTTGGTCTTGTACCTCTTTCTGCGGTCATACCTGTAATAAAACAATGTTAGTTGTACCACACACACCTCTGAATTGTAGCTTTGTTATTAATCGATAACGCACCCGTGCAATCCTTAGTTGATGGAGTAAAGCGGTGGTGGGTAGCCTATCATTCTTCCAAACTGTCTGCAGACCCTGATGGGCAAGTGAATCTCAACCATGTGGAAGAAAATAAGAGGAACGTTGCAGCGATACTCGTTTGACTCGTCCCTAGTGACAGGACTGAGATAGTACTAGAGCTTCGGAGCATCCCAAGGACACCAATGCACTTGTACATTTCATAATTGAGTTAGGTTGTGATATAGTGTACATTGAACAAGACACATGTATGATAGTAAAGAGAGCGTAACCTGGTGCTATGTCAGGATGTCGAGACCGTCTGTGTACTCCCTGTACTTGCGCCTCGCATTCCCTCTAACTAAGTCTACTTCCATCCAGATATACAGAGCTGTAGGGAGTGTATCCTGCCCGTTCCATTGCTGCATTGAACATGATAATGAATTAGCCATTAATAATCTCATCATATGTAACTGCCTCGAAGAATATAGTGAACCAAAGTACTTACCGGTAAACCAGTATTAAGGGGCCTCCCAACGGGCCATCGTTCCCAACACCAAACCTGGAGTAGGTAGGAGCAACCCCCAAGGTTCGCATACCCTGAGGTGTGACGGCAGACAATGCATAGCTGTCGATACGTCCATGCCAGGACTGCGCTACCCCAGCTGTACGCTGCTATGTTCTCCCACGGCTGACGTAGTATATCAAGGAAGATCCAGTTGATGGTGTTGCCCGAGACTTCTGGAAAGAGAAAAGCACCAAGGAAGTGCCAGAGACACACTAGCGAACCTGTCGATCTGAGCCTCCTCAGCCTGTGGGTCCAAGTAATCAAAGCGCTCTGTGATCCAGGACGATGAAACTCCGTAACTTTTCCTGAAATTCACCAAAGAAAATGGGACCCGATGGCTACAGTAAAGTAATGCAAGTATTAAATAGGCTTGAATTGCTCACTTATGTTTCTTTGAAACCTAGTCGTCCGGTGGAAGAAAGCCAGTGAACTGAGCCACCAGCTCCCTCCAGTGATCGTTGTCAACTATACCCGTCACTGGAAGTCCTCCCAACCGAAGGCCAAAGATAGCCTTCACGTCCTGCATGGTCAAGGTCATCTCACCGCAAGGTAGGTGGAACATGTGGGTCTCAGGCCTTCACCTATTATAAGAATAGAACGACTATTAGTTGACTCAAATTTGTTATAAGAATGTTTACGTACAAAGAAGGCACTCGCACCTGTCTATAGCTGCAGGAAGTAGTGCTGGGTCAAGGGGCGAAAGACCGTAGTTGACAACACGGACAAGCTCGAGGAAGCCGGCACGCCGTATATACGGCGCGTAATGCTCGTCCCACTGGTGCGCCCTAGTGTGCGTGCGGGGCCTCAAAGTAGGCAAGACCACCTGTGCGTCGGTGTCACTCAAGATGTGTGCTCGGTGCTGGTTGTCGTACTCCACCTCAAGAATAGGATACAACGGGTGCTGCGTGGGAGGGGCCATCCTGTTACAAATTGATAAACAAAGGGTTAGAGTATTCAAATTAACAATATTCAAATTAACATTATGTAGCATTGCAAAATTTGAAATACTTGTTATGCAATACGAACACAATATGAAAGCACATGTATATATTCAAAGTAACATTAACAGACATATTAAACAACTTCACTAGAAAAATAAGCATTTGACGAAACTTCATCAAGTCATCCAAATCGCCGTATCACGCACTACTAAGTACCGACAATCAATCCCTAAACCCAAAATCCTAACTAACAATAACCTAAACCCTAACTACCTAACCAAAACTACCTAACCTAAACCCAAAATCAATCCCTAAACCCAAAATCCTAACTAACAGTAACCTAAACCCTAACTACCTGACCAAACCTTAACTATCCTAAATCACTAATAAATTCTAAATCACTATCCTAATAAATTCTAAATCACTATCCTAAATCACTAACAAATCCTAACAAATTCACTAACCTAACTATCCTAAATCACTAACCCTAACTAAAATAACAATCATAATAACACGAAATCGAGAGAGTCTACCTTGATATGAGCGGGCGGGCGGCGGCCGTGACGCGCTGGCGTTCGTGGCGTGGCCGGAGTGGGCAGGCGCGGGCGGACGGCCGATGGGGCTCTACGCGGCGTGTGGGCGGCCGGGCGGGTAGGCGCGGTGGTCAGCGTGCAGGCACGGCGGCGGCAGGCGCTGCGGGCACGGCGGCGGCGGCGCTTCGGGCAGGGGCGGCAGGTAGGAGGCAGGGCGGGTGGCTCGGGGGCAGGGGCAGCTCACGGGCGATATTTATCTGATCCTGCCGCGCCATGAGCCGTGGCGCGTCAGGGCCGCGCCAAGATCGGTGCCGCGGCAGACCCTGCCACGTCACTGGTCAGCGGCCCTGGTCTTCACCACGTCAGTCTCCTGCCGCGCCACCATGCATGGCACGGCACAGGCGTTTCGCCGCGCCATGACAATAGGCACGGTCAAAAGTGTTAGTTTTGAAGAAAAGAAAATAGTGTTAGATTTAAAATTAGTTTACAAAAAGTGTTAAAAATAAAAAAAAATCACCAGGAGTACACTGAGCGTGCTGACCACGATAGGAGAGTACAGGCAAGGTCAAGGAGCCAATCAAGGGATGATGGTGATGATGATCATCCAAGGAGGCGGCGCTAATTTTGCACTCCAGGCAGCATCTCCAGCTAAATGGTAATTGAAACTCTTGGAAACACATTGTTCTATTAGTATTACGTTCTGTTTCCTCCTATAACTAGTGTAAGTGGTGTACATCTGAAGTTATTATTCACCTAGGTTTTTTTGTTTGCTTCATTTTTGGAGCAATCATTCATAGCGTTCTTGTTCTGAGTTGCAGCTTCTTACATGATTGGTAGATTTCATATATCCCTAGATCTATATTGCAACCAGAAGGTCTTCCCTTTAGTCATATTCTTGTGTAAATGTACATAGGCAGCTCTTGTTGTAACTGACAGGATGGTACCCTTAAGTTAACTCCTTTAGCACCATTATGCATTATGGTGTCTAAAAGAGCGTAGTTTTCGAAACTTGAATGGTTGATGTTTTTATCTTCTTATTATAAGCATCAACTATGATCCTTTTTCTACTTTCAATCTGTCACAGAGATAAGAGATTGATTTCTATTAGTTTATTATGTTTCTCCTTTTAGGTTGCATCTTGTGTGAACACGTAGTAGTTAGTTGGTTATTGAGCGTGGTGAATTCTTGCCACTTTTCGTTAGTCAGTTACATTGGACTTAGTGCAAAAACAGCTGCTACATTCATCATAATCATGTTGTTTGACTATATTTAGCATTGGTTACATAAAACATTGCCTTGTTGTTTTTTCTTTTTCTTTTTCTTTTTTTTTTGAGGAAAACCATTGCCTTGTTGTTGACTTGTTATCAACATGCCATTTTCTCCTGACTCAAGTGTGTTTATGCCATGTCATACTACATATTCAAGAGTTCTCTCTTCAAGGGAACATGTTACTTGAAACATGTAAACTCATTAGTCATTGTTCCTATCTCCATGCAATTCATTAATCAGATTCAGAACACAATATACTGGCATTCTTTTGGTCACATTGTCTTTTGCCACCTTTGAGCACTTGTGCTAATTAAGTGTTGCATGGTACTGTACAGTTAAGAAAGAACTTATCAGAAACCTGGTAATGAAATAAACGTCTCTTATCACAATACCATGCTGTCAGCATAGCACAGAATAGTGGTGATCCTCTAGTGCTTCATCTTAACAGTTAGTAGCATACATGTTTTGGCCATGTATAATATTTAACTGCGCTCATGCATATCTTCCATGCGTATACTGACTGACCATCTACTGGCATATGGTTTTGACATGCTACTCAGAACTAAACAAAGCACTTGATTTGGTCGGTTCTATCATGCATGACTGCCAACATATTGGAATAATTGTTATACTTCTGTGATTGCAAAAGGTCATTATAATTTTCTTAACCAAAGATAAATTTTTGCATTGTAATTTAGCTAATTATTTGAGAAGGGCAGGCCTAGTGTAGTGGTGAGAGGTGTCTCACTGAGTCACCAGGTCGTGGGTTTGAAGCAGCCTCTCTGCAGATTTGCGGGGGGAAGGCTTGCCTCAGTTTTTTCCTTCACCAGACCCCACTCATGTGGGAGCCTCTGGCACTGGGTCTGCCCTAATTTAGCTAATTATTTACTGTCTCTCAAGTTAATATGTATTCATTCCGATCCAAATTACAGTTCACTTTGGCTTTGTGCTAAATCAAACTTCTCTAACTTTGACCCAAGTTTAAAAATTATAATAAAATCTGCAAGTTCAAATAAATGCAATATTAAAATGTATTTCGTGGAGAATTTGATGAAACTAATTTGGTGGTGTATATATGTTGGTGAATTTTTCTATAAACTTTGTCAAAGTTAAAGAAGTTTGACTTAGGACAAAACCAAAGTGAACTATAATTTGGAACGGAGAGAGTATAACTGAATAATTTATTTCATGGAAATCTTGAAAGTGAATGTTAGATTTTAATGCTATGCCAGTTACTTATTGTTTCCCACTCGGAGCTAGCTTTAAGTATATTGTTTTTGCTTCATTTTTGTGAGGCAAGCTTGGCTTTATTGCTGTGAGAATGTTCAGAAAGAGGAAAGGATAAAGACGAGAGGTAAGTGTGGACTGTGGATACTATAGTGAATCGAGTGGAAAATGATGAGTTGTAGTAGGATAGACCTTGTTGATTGTCATGTAACAAATTCTCACATAGCAGTTTCAACTTACTGCTTGCACAATACACTGTGAACAATGTGGTGTATGGAATATAATAGGTGGGATACACCATATTGTTCTTTTGGCTACAGTCGATTGGGAAAAGATCCATTTGATTACTGAAACATACTCGATGCAAGATGAACAAACTTTAGTGATTTGGTGTTTTAGGGGTGCTAGCAAGAGAGAAAACTAGGGAGGGTGCAATATGCTGAAGCGGCTAGTGCTAGCTCACAAATGCTAGCACCAGTTGCATAAGTTAGCACCATATGCAAAGGGAGAGAGAAAGACTACTTCTTTGCTAGGAATGCCTTGGCTTGTCGAGCTTATACGCTGGAGCATTGCCTCCAAACTAGCACCTGATATTTCCAGGTTTATAGAATTTAACATTATCATACGTTGTGCTTGCTCTGTACTTTCCAGGTTCTGGCGCCACTTGATGAACCATTAGAATTCTGGTGTTTCCATTCCATGCTAGTGCTCGATGTTAGACAAGCGAACCCTGTCTCATGAAGAAGATTCTTGCTAGACTTTGTCAGGATACCGGACTACCAGTGGTGTTCTTTCTTTGCTAGGGCTTGAATGTACAGTAGTCTCGTTCCTTAACCATTTCTAAAGCTTCAACTACTGTGGTTTTGAGTAAGGACTTCCAAGTATATTTGTTTTTTTCTTTTTCACATTTGACTTTCACCAGCGATGTTTCTTCCACAGATCTTCATTCAATCTAGAGTTTCTTCATGTTCTCCATTAGATCGAAACACCATTTACATGATTGATTGATTATGCAGTTGTAGTGCTTTCTCGCAAATGTGGATTAATTTGGTATGATTCCTGTTCAAATATGCTGACCCTGTTCATTCATACTGCAAGCAGATTCATTGTCCTCTGCAGTCCTATTCAGCAACTTCTGCTCTCCCCGGAGTTTGCTGCAGACACCAAGCGTACTCGGTACCAAATGTCAACTGACTACAAGGAATTAGTAGAGATAACCAGCACAATAAATTTATCTTCTGCAGTAGTTAAACTTAACTTGTGATAATATCGGATAAACCACTCTAAGATGGCGGATTGATTGGTGACTTTGCTTTCGGTGCAGACTACAGTGTTATTTAAATGTTGGTGATCCCTGACTACGGTAATAGACTTAGTATTTTATTTTATTGTTCACAGGCAACATGTTTTGTTTGGTTGAACTTGGATTATCATGTGGATCTGTGGGTGCGGGATGTAGCTCATTTTCTGAAATGTTTTCCCTGGCGCTCTGCTGCATATGGTGATTCCTGAACATTAACAGATGAGTAGTATGTTTCTATAAGATAGTGATGGATACCTGCTGCATCGTTGATCGCCCTTGTTGAGATCAAATTGAGTGTTGCTGTAGCCTGTATGCCCGTGTCCTGGACTCCTGAATGCCAACTGGATGCTTCGTTCGTGCAGCAGATGCTCTCGGAGCAGCTATACACGGACTATTGTTACAATCGGGCTACAATTTTTTCTGCTCTCCACCCCTCTCATCTACCATAACCTTTGGTACCGTATACCAAAACGCTGCCCTCCTCGAGCCACGTCACCTCATTCGCCGTGGCTCCTTTCCCGTTCCACCTGCCCACGTGCAGGACGGTCTCCAGTCCTGAATTTTTTATTTTTTAGCTCTTTTTTTGAAAAAAAAATCACAAATATGTCCTTTATGATTTTAAAATCTGGACCTTTAGCTCGGCGCCATCGAAAATCACAAATATGTCCTTTATGATTTTAAAATCTGGACCCTTAGCTCGGCGCCAGCAACGATGGCGCCGAGCTTCTGAGCTTACACTGCTCGGCGCCATCGTTGCTGGCGCCGAGGTCGAGGTCATGTTGGCGGCGCGGACGCTGACATGGTAGCCAACTCGGCGCCGTGGATCTTGACGCCAAGCTCGGCGTCATGGATCTTGGCGCGAGCTTAGCGCCGTGATTATTGGCGCCGAGCTTGGTCTTATACGGGCCCTCCCTTTCTTTCTCTCTTTCTCTCTTCCTCTCTCTCGAGCCAGGCCGCCGCGTCCGCCATCGCTCGTTGCCCGGCCACCGCGCCCGCGCCCGCGCCCACCACCGCCAACGCGCCTGCGGCCCGCGGTCGCCTGACACCGCGCCCATGTCGGCGTCCGCGCCCGCCGTGCCACTCGGCGCCATGGCCCTGCCTTGCCCTGCCCCACCCGACCACGGCCCGCGCGCCCTCGTCGGCCGCCGTGCCCGCCACGTCGCGCGCCGTCCCACCCAGCCCGGCCGCGGCCCGCTGCGCCCTGCCCTGCCACCCCACCCGTCCGTTGCCCGCGCGCCCTCGCCGGCCGTCCGCCGCCTGCCCCGCCCTACACGGTCCGCCGTGCCGTGCCCACCCTGTCGATGTTTCACCACCGATAGCCTGCCACGGGGGTACCCGGGGCAGTATATTCGGGCTTCGGCGTATGCTGAACTCGATGGTTAACGCAAGAGACAGTCGATTTATCCTGGTTCGGGCCCTCGATCGTAGATCGAGTAATAACCTTACGTTCAGTCGGCGTTAGCCTTTGCGTTGGATTGATTGTGATATGTTGTGTTGTACAATTGTCATCCTCTTCTCTCAGGAGCCCTGCCCTCCTTTATATAGTCAGAAGGCCAGAGTCCTAGTCAGTTTACAATAAGATTTCCTAGTAGGATTACTTAATAGTTCTACTACTAAGATTACATGGGAAGAATCCTAGTTGGACTAGATCTTCTCTCTCCCTTGCAGGGTATCCTGTGGGTCCCACATCGACAAGCCCCCGAGCACTTCATGGTTGAGCTCTGAAAGTCTCGCTTTGCTCCTTCAAGTCTTGTTGAGTAGGAACAAAATGTCATCCGAGTGCTTTCTGGAGTGAAACCTTGTAGCGCTTCTTAGGATCTTCGAGTGGTGAGTGTTTTTTGAAGAAAAAGTACATCCATCTGGTTGTAGCCCCCGAGCCTCTTGCTAGTTGGAACAAGGAGCTGGAGGATCTTGTCTTGAAGTTGCTCTGATTGTTCGTTGAAGTCGGGCTTCGGCGTATGCTGAACTCGATGGTTAACGCAAGAGACAGTCGATTTATCCTGGTTCGGGCCCTCGATCGTAGATTGAGTAATAACCTTACGTCCAGTCGGCGTTAGCCTTTGCGTTGGATTGATTGTGATATGTTGTGTTGTATAATTGTCGTTCTCTTCTCTTAGGAGCCCTGCCCTCCTTTATATAGTCAGGAGGCCAGAGTCCTAGTCGGTTTACAATGAGATTTCCTAGTAGGATTACTTAATAGTTCTACTACTAAGATTACATGGGAAGAATCCTAGTTGGACTAGATCTTCTCTCTCCCTTACGGGGTATCCTGTGGGTCCCACATCGACACACCCCTACCCACCACGCCAAGGCGAGCGGGAGCTCCGGCCCAGGCACACCAAGGTGCTCCGACGGCTTGCTGTTGCACTCCACCGACACTCCACCGACTGCACAATAAAGTAAGTTACTTTATTCATTTGAATTGGTAATTTAGTACTTAGTTAACAATAGTTAGGGTGTAATAGGTAGATAGATATTTAGATAGATATATAGATACTTATGTTGGTATAACTTGTTTTCGTATATAGTTATTACATAGTTAGATACATACATAGGTATATATTTAGTACTTAGTATATATATGTAGTACTTAGTACATAGTATACATTTACTTATCTAAATACTAGAGACCTTCACGTTAGTAGTTAGCGTGTATTTTTGACTAAAGGACATGTGTTTCGTTACGTGTTTAAAATAGATGGACAACCTAGTGACCATATATCATAGAGGCACCATTGAAAGCGATCGCTATGGATATGTTGAGTTTGGTGACATGCAAAGCGTGCATGTGTTATTCAATGATAGACCTTCATTTAGTGAGATGGTTGCAAGGGCTCGGGAGGAGCTGCATTGCCTTGGAGATGATGATGATGATGATGGCATTGCAGTTGAGGGTGTACTGCACCTAGGTTCTCCTCCCAACATCCTCAGGCGAATGATCCCAATTGAATGTATGGATCAGTGGAAGAACTATGTGAGATCGGCTATGAAGAGCCAGCTGCAATGTTTGAACGTGGTTGTGCGTCGGATGTTAGTTGATCCCATCTCTCATGGGTTTTCTCCACCAATGGGTCAGCAGGCACACTTCGACCCTCTCATCCCGGAACCTGATATGGATGTGGAGGTTGCACCTACGGTTACTGATGCTCAATCTACCCCCAATGAGGTAGTTGGAGATGCTTGTCAGACTCATGTTATTGTGACAGATCCTCCTCATGAGATCTATTTGACACAGAATCATCTGAGTAAGTGTCTTATCTGCATGGTTATTGGGAGCTTACCCTCTTCCTTACATCCATTTCTTTTATTCTTTCCTCATTTCTCTACTTATGTTGCAGGAGACATTCCTAACAATATGGATGTGCCATCTGTCGCTGTGCAAGTGCACTGTGGAGATGGATTTCATGGCTCTAATAGTGCTGAAATTACAAATGATTCGGAGCCATATGAGATGGCAAGGGCTCTTGATTCTGATGATGATCGCCTTGTTGGAGAGCTGACAGAGAGTGATGTTGAGATGCTGAGGCATATCTTTTTTGGCCGCCGTAATCTAAGAGTTCATGAGTTCAACGATCTTGCTCATTCTGATCAAGCGTGCGTAGAAGGATGTGATGATGAGCTCCTAACATGGTAATTGAGAATTGGAGGGTATTCAAGGACCTCCCTGCATTGAAGAGGTGGTTACAGGCGTTTACAGTGATACCAAAAGAGACATTACAAGGTATTGCATTCATATGCGGAGCGCCGTTACACAGTTGTATGTGACAAGGAACGCTGCCCATAGAGGGTTTGTGCAAGGAAGCAAAAGGTTACCGGAAAGTGGAAGATCACAAAAGTTGTCGGACCACATAATTGTGCTAACCATGAGCTGACACTAAAGCATCGGTAGTTGACATCTACCCTCATTGCCAAGCGGTTGATGAGAATATTACAGAGAGAACCCAACATGAAGGTTAGGACAATTATCAAGACCATTGTGGCGTTGTATGGAGGTTATGTGATAACTTATGATAAAGCTTGGAGGGCTAAGCAACGAGCGTGGAAGATGATATATGGGGACTGGGAGGATGGGTACGAGCAGCTGCTAGTACTTTTCAATGCGATCAAAGCGGTGAATCCAGGCATGTATTATGAGCTCACTCAGTCTACCAGTGTCGTCCTCTGCCTCCTCCACCTCTAAGCCTGCCTCAGCAAGAGCAATGAGATCACTCAACCTGGCAGTGTCGTTCTCATCCTCGTTCCCCTCATCAGACAACATAATTGGTGATTGAACGATGCGACCATCTCGCGTTCTGTGCTCATCTAAATTTTTTTCTCATACCTTGCACGAGCCACCTCTACGGCATGGTCCTCGCTGCATCCAATCCCTTTATGTATAAAATGCAATCAGTTAGTAACACGATAATATTACATTTAAAATCAGGCAACGAAAAAAGGCTTTCAAGCACTCACTGGTACATAATGCAACAACATGCTTGTTCAAGACCTGCATCTATACTCTTGTCTCCTCCCTTGCCTCATTCCTTGCCCTCTCCTCCTCTAACGTCATCCGTCTCTCCAATCCCCATTTGTTAAGCCCAACATCGATAGGATTACGAATATCGCGCTGTCTAGCAAACTCACGCATCTTATTTTTGTGATGTTTAATGAATAGGTTGACGTAGTCAGGTCCATATCCCCTCTTTTGTGCAATTACTTGCCTTCCCTTCAGTTCATCCAAAAACTTAGCTTGACCCTCATAACATTCCCACCTGCATTTTCCTAGTGCTCTGTTCAAACGAAAAATTATATCATATATGTCTTAGCAAAAGAAACAAAATATGATTTTATGTTTACCACAAAAATAATCAACCTCATTATAGTCAACCATATGGCTGCAATAATGGCCTATTCCAAGCTCCGAAGGGACTAGACCGCAGTTAGATTTAACACCACATTCGCACTTGACTGGAGGTGCTTTGTAAATTAACCTTTCTTTCTTCTTTTCCTTTGCCTTTGGTGGCTTCGGCCATTGATTCTTAGGACCGTACAACCACTCATTGAAACGACACTTCGCAAATCCATAATGCTACAAGAGAATACATTAGTACACGCACACCTATAGAGATAAATATTTAAACAGATACACTTTCCACTTACTTCGTGTTTGTTCGGATACACAAACTCCAACGTATTCTCAGGGTTTATCATATCTCGATCTCCGCATTCACACAGAGGAGGTTCCTTGAGTCGTCTAACTATGGCTAGGTGCTTCTCCTTAGCCATCATTGGTGGGGGGTTAGGGGGGGTGGAACCCACCGCTTGAAGTGCTCACGTGGATGTCTCCCTCTACACCAATCGTCGAAAAGGAGGTACCTAGGGTCAAACTTGTCTGTACCGTCTATCCACTAAAAGAAAAAGCACCTCTCATGGTGCTACACAACAAGATTCCAACAAAATATTAGTAGCCTACTTACACAAATGAAGAAAAAAAAGATAGTGGAAACAATTACTTATATTAAAACGATTGCATGTGTAGAAGCAACGCGTCGCTGTGTCTGGATGTCTCGATTGAAACACGTCGGCCGGGAAACCACAGTCACAGTTAGGGACAGGGAGGTCAGGAGAGATGAGGGCATCTTTGCTAGACGTGTTGAGGTATAATTCTCGAGGATGACGACCGTTTTCGCCAAAACTCCTCCCGATACATTTCTTGCATCTAACAAACGGTTGTAATTTAACAAATAAAAATCAAAACATCACAAATTAATGTCAATGAGAACCATAGCTACAATACAACCAATTTCGTTATAAGAACCGAAAGTAATTAACATTAAACCCTAAACCTAGGGTTTCCCATTTGATGCACAACAATGAACCCATAAATAACAACATGTCCTACGATTACCTAGGTTTGCTAGCTTTTCCATGTCTTGGCATCATCCTACGGTGGTATAATACAAATATTAAAATTGCATGGAACCCTAAGTAATGACGATTCTTAGGTTAAAAAATCTAACTAATATATACTGAATCGATGCGAAAAAAATTAGGAGGGGAGCGAGGATACCTTGCTCTCGAAGCTCTACGGATTAAATCAAAGTTTTCAAGGTCCAATATACCAATTCGTGAGGTAGGGCGAAGTGGGGAGAGAAAAAATCCGAGAGGGTGGAGAAAGAAGAGGAAGAAGACTCAGGCAGCAAGGTTGGGGCAAGGTTAAAACACCATCTCGGCGCCATAGATCATGGCGCCAAGATCTATGGTGCCAAGCTTGGTGCTAGGATCTATGGCGCTGAGCAGCCTATCAAGTCACCGCCACGTCTACATTGAGCCTAAGACCTCGGCGCCAGCAACGATGGCGCCGAGTAGTGTTAGCTCAGCACCAGCAACGATGTTGCCGAGCTAAGGGTCCAAATTTTAAAATCTTACCTCTAGGGACAGATTTGTGAAAAAATTAAAAAAAGGGCTAAAAATAAAAAATTTGGTCTCCTGCCCGAGCTGACCACCCAGAGGCAAAAAAACAAAAAAAGGATCAAGCTTCGAACCTTCCTCCTTCCTCCCTCGAACTCCACCGACGGCTCCCGCGCCTCCACTGTCGCGACCACGCACGTCGCGTCTAGGCGCCCAGAGGTGTCGCCGCCTTAGCCCCTGCCCTTCGGCCGACCCCCGCCGCGGTCGCCTTGGCAGCCGTCGCCGTCCGCATCTACTGTGATCGGCAGCGCCACTGCGACCTCGGCCGTCTCCGTCGCCCCTGCGTCGCTGCCGCGCTCGATTGCCGCAGTCGTCGTCGGCCGCTCGCATCCTACACGGCCGCTGCCCATGCCCATGGGATCGCCCTGGCTTCCGATGTCAACCTAGTCTTAATTATCTCTGTCTGTTTCCATACGCCATTTAATTATTTATTTGGAACAAATATTTACACTGACAGAACAAACATTTACACCATTAGAACATTTTTAATGCACTAGTATAGTGCCCATGCTAACGGTATGGCTTTATTTCAAGGATGTACATGAAAACAACCAAACAATGATTTTTGTTTCCAGAGTTCAACTTTCACACAATTATATATGACCATGTATATACAATCTGAGAAATACTTACACGTAACAAGGCATAATAAAGTTATTTCTCGCATTAACCATATAATTTACAATATGCCTAAGTCCTTAAACATGTCTTGGAGATCTTCATGGCTACTTCATGCAAACTTCATTCCAAATAATCAAAGATGTCGTACCAAGCTTTTTAAAGTAGATATAGCTTCTTAAAGTAACTCTATAATTCTCTATAATTCACTTTTGATAAATGAAAGAAAAATTGTATTTGATCTTTTTTTAAATTAAATAGTAGATATAGTCGTAAATATATGTACGCAACCGCGATGGATATTTATCTGGTTGTTCCTCGGTTTCTCCCTCTCTCTCATCCTGTTTTTCTTTCTTCGGATGATTTTTGGGTATTAGAAAGCTAACTAATAAAAATTATTGAACAAAAGAAGAAAAAAGCATTTCTTCTTGGCATAATCAACTGATTTATCAAGTAAGTTTTAAGTACTCCATCTGTTTTCAATTGTAAGTCATTCTAGCTTTTCTAGATACGTACTCCCTCCATTCCAAATTATAAGTCGCTTTGATTTTTTTTTGTTCATCCATTTTGCTATGTATCTAGACATATTATTATATCTAAATGCATAACAAATTAGATGTACCAAAAAAAATCAAAGCGACTTATAATTTGAAATGGAGGAAGTAGTTTTTACTATATATATAGACATAATGTATATTTAGGTGCATAGCAAAAGCTATATATCTAAAAATTAGAACAAAACTAATTGTCTCTAGCTTGCGTGTTCTATTTCATAATGGTCTTTTATTTTCATAATCACATGTCAAGTCTCTAGCTTGCGTGTTCGTTTATTTTGTAAACTCGGTCGGGGCGTGTAGTGTGTTACTTTTGTAACAGAGTGGCCTAACTCCTCTCTTTGGAGGATAAAACAGGATATTTCTTCTATTTTTTAAAAAAAATAGGTAAAACCAAATGTGCTAAACCTCTACATCGATCTCCTCTCCGTGGGCCCGCACTATAAGTGACCCATTTTCCTTCCTTGTCCACCGTTGGTATTTTATGAGAAGAAAGAGGTAGACCTTTCTAGGTTTAGCCACGCTGCAGACGCTCCACTGCTCCTACTGACACATGAGGTCACCAAACCAGGTCCCACATGTTCTTGACGAAAACGTGAGTGGGTATGTTGGCAGGTCTGTCGCCAGCAATACCAAAACGGCACGGAGAGTTTTGAATGGGGCGCGTCAGATGGGGCCAGGCCCGGCGTGGGTTTTTCCATTATAATGACAATTCTGGAAATTGCCTTGATCGGAGTCACGGATCCCTCCTTTCTATTTGTCTTGACTGACTTCCATATTTGCCTTGATTGACTTTCATTGGTTTTTATTTTACCATAGACTGCGGGATGTGCTGGAAATTATTTTGATCGGAGTCACGGATCCATCCTTCCTATTTGCCTTGACTGTCTTCCATATTTGCCTTGACTGACTTCTATATTTGTCTTGATTGACTTCCATTAATTTATATTTTATCGTAGACTGCGGGATATGTGAGGCGTGCGTTGAAGCCTGGGTGGGGGAGATCCAAATAACGTTGGCCATCGGATCAAGTTGAAGCCTGTAAGAAAGGATTAGGGCCCTGTTCGGCTTATCCCATATTCTGCTTGTTTGGCTTCTTTTTTTCGGCCAGAACAATATTTTTCTCTCACAATAATTCAGCCGGAACGGTGTTTTCAGCCAGTTTCAGACCAACGAACGGGGCCTAGGAGTCATAGATTTTAATGATACGTTAATCCTAGGTACAATTTTGTTGGTGCATAATGGTTATAGTCTCTCGACAATGAACTTTTTTTTTAGATCTAGTATAGTTTTGATTAGTCCTTATAGTACAGATAATGAGGGTGTGCGTCCGATTATTTTGGGATCCCCGAAACGTATTAGAACAGATGATGCAAACGTATGTTAGGTTGCAATGAGTATATTAGCAGGAGTAGTTGTCATGTCTCGGGGGTGCTTGCGAGGAAAGCTGAAGCGGAGAACACTGTCGACGGCCGTACGGCGAGATGCGTGGCCCACCGGGAAGTGTCGGTTTGGTGGGCTGCCGCCAGAGTGCCCGCGCTGAGGGCCAGTGGTTGTTTCTGTTAGTTGGGCTGCGACATCTTTTTTTTCGCGACCGTGCGTTAGCATGCTGGGCCGCAACATCCAGTGGCAACACGCCCGGGGGAAGTCATGGGCCGGGCACGGCCGTTCGGCGTACACAGCCGAGGCCACAAAAACCGGTTGTTCAATGTCCGGAACGGAAGCAGAAAGTACTGGGAGTTGGCTGATCGCCGCCGGTCGCCGGATATACATACACTGTGTTGTACACGTCTAACTCTTTGAAGGATGAAACCAGATATTTCTTCTATTTTTTTAAAAAAAATAGGCAAAACTAAATGTGCTAAACCTTTACATCGATCTCCTCTCTGTGGGCCCGTACTGTAAGTGACCCGTTTTGCTTCCTTGTCCGCTGTTGGTATTTTTTGAGAAGAAAGAGGTAGACCTTTCCAGGTTTAGCCACGCTGCAGACGCTCCACTGCTCCTACTGACGTGTGGGGTCACCAAACCAGGTCCCACGTGTTCTTGACGAAAACATGTGAGTGGGTATGTTGGCAGGTCTGTCACCATTCCTTATTGACGTAATACCAGAACGGCACGGAGAGTTTTGGAAGGGGCGCGTCAGATGGGGGTCGGGCTCGACGTGGGTTTTTCCATTATAATGACAATTCTGAAAAATTGCCTTGATCGGAGTCACGGATCCCTTCTTCCTATTTACCTTGACTGACTTCCATATTTGCCTTGATTGACTTCTATTGATTTTTATTTTACCGTAGACTGCGGGATGTGCTGAAAATTACCTTGATCGGAGTCACGGATCCCTCCTTCCTATTTTCCTTGACTGACTTCCATATTTGCCTTAATTGACTTTTATTGGTTTCCATTTTACCGTAGACTGCGGGATGTGTAAGGCGTGCGTTGAAGCCTGGGTGGGGGAGATCCAAATAACGTTGGCCATCGGATCAAGTTGAAACCTGTAAGAAAGAATTATGAGTTATAGATTTTAATAATATGGTAATCCTAGATATAATTTCGTTGGTGCATAATGGTTGTAGTCTCTCAACGATGAACTTTTTCTTTAGAGCCAGTATAGTTTTGATTGGTCCCTTAGTACATATAATGAGGGTGTGCGTCCGTTTGTTTCCCCAAAACGTATTAGAACAGATGATGCAAACGTATGTTAGGTTGCAATGAGTATATTAGCAGGAGTAGTTGTCATGTCTCGGGGGTGCTTGCGAGGAAAGCTGAAGCGGAGAACACCGTCGACGGCCGTACGGCGAGATGCGTGGCCCACCGGGAAGTGTCGGTTTGGTGGGCTGCCGCCAGAGTGCCCGCGCTGAGGGCCAGTGGTTGTTGCTGTTAGTTGGGCTGCGACATCCTTTTTTTTCGCGACCGTGCGTTAGCATGCTGGGCCGCAACATCCAGTGGCAACGCGCCCGGGGGAAGTCATGGGCCGGGCACGGCCGTTCGGCGTACACAGCCGAGGCCACAAAAACCGGTTGTTCAATGTCCGGAACGGAAGCAGAAAGTACCGGGAGTTGGCCGATCGCCACCGGTCGCCGGATATACATACACTGTGCTGTACACGTCTACGTCTGTACCGGCACATTTCGGTGCGGCCGCCTGCCGGTTTAATGGTCGCGGTGGATACGTCTGTACACGGATGCATGTGCATGCAGTTGGGACGTTGGGTGCTGTATCCTGCTTTTTTGGATAACCCAACCATATTTCCTTCCAAAGCACAGATAGGCAGGCGGCCGGCGGGGAGTTCCTTTCGGTGAACCGACACCGACCGCGGCGAACCTTGTCAACTCTTGGATCGGCACTTGGGTTGGGCAGCAAGGTTGGCGCGCCCGCGCCCAAAATAATGGGCCGCGGACGGGGACAGCGCAATGCCATCGCCGGGCGTCTTTCCATTTGGTTAGTTTGTCGGCCAGACAATCGCGCCCGCGACGGCGCATGCACACGCGCCCGCGCGCGTGGCTGGCAGTGGCAGCTCTATGCCGCCGGCCACCGCCCGCCCCGCCCGCCGGCATGCAGATGGAGCCGGAAGAGGCCCGTGCATTCCGCTTGGCACCTGCCCGCCTGGCTACCTAAACTATCTTTTCTCCTCGTCCCATCGGAGGCGGACTGGCCAAACCGCCAAATGCCTCCTTTCGCGGACTGGCATAAAGCCAACACGTGCAGAAGCCCCCGGTATTGCTTGGCTGCCTCGCCCACGCAGAGAACACGGGAGCTGCCCTGCCGCTTGCTTCGCGCACGCTACGTTACCTTGAGCAGTGAGCACCCATGTGGGCTAGCGGCTGTTCCGTGCATCTGATCTGCTGAGAACCAAACAGTAGTAAAGCGATGGGCGATCCAAATAAAGGCACGGGGCCGGGGCCGCATCACGTGACCCCTTGCCCTGGAGGGAAAACCTTAACAAACTCGGGGGCATCAGAACATGGAGCCATGGAGATGGAGCGGCGGTGGTGTCACCGAGATCCTGGAAAATTCTCAGGCCTTGGACTTTGCCAACAGTCACGGTCAAATGATTGGCCTCCTGTGTGTGCCTCTCTGCAGTCTGCACA
This sequence comes from Miscanthus floridulus, assembly GCF_019320115.1. NCBI lineage: Eukaryota > Viridiplantae > Streptophyta > Magnoliopsida > Poales > Poaceae > Miscanthus > Miscanthus floridulus. The sequence goes on along the minus strand of NC_089590.1, from coordinate 53,312,086 downwards.
CGCACGCACGCGGCTGCCCCAGCCGGCTTGACTATAGCTGGAGCCACTTGCAGACACAGGAGTAACGGAACCCCGGCCCGGTAACATGCCATGCGTATGCGTTTGGTGAGTACAAGTACAGTAACGAGGCTTTTCTGTTTCGCTTTCGCCTTCGCCGTGCGCATATCCTTTCAGCTGATCCAGTTTCAGCTGATTTTGGTTGATTAAATAGTATTCTGTGAGAGAGAATTAGCCTATTCGTTTTGCTGTGGTTTGTCGTAAACGATCGTAAATTTTCAGCCAGAACAGTATTTTTCTCTCACACGAACCAGCCAGCAGTACTTCTTCACGAACCAGCAACGATACGAACCAGACAACCGAACGAGCCGAATAATCTGAAATAAGCTGTTCAGCCGAACAGGCTTGCTAGCGAATCCCCGGTCAAACGGCACACGCACTGTCACATGGCAAGGCAAGGTGAGGTGTGTGTGATCTCCAGCTTTTGTCCCTCTCGGAAGTGAAGGGTACAGTGTACTTCTAGGTTATTTTTATTTTTATAAATATAATCAAAAGGAGCATGAGAAAGTACAATGTGAAAGCTTCTCCAAAAGAAAAACATGTGCAGTTCGTGTTTCCTGTTCGACTGTATATGATCATAAATTATTATTACTAACTGGTTTAATGTAAAAAAAAATATTATTTTAATTAAAAATTTACGATCATTTACGACCCAACGAAAAGGCCGCTACCCGTCCAGCGAATAGGCCGCTACCCGTTTGCGTGTGGCCATTGAATGAACCGTGCGTCGTCTAGGATCTCCGCCGCGCCCATTGGTCAACATACATAGGATAGGAGTACAAATCTGTGTGGTTAACCAGCAGTATGCCATCGTACAGTGCTGCACCTCCATGAAAAACATTTGCGCTTAACCCCCTTAATAAATTAGCACCATCATACCAGACCAATTAAAGAGGCAGGCAGATAGTGTTGTACGTACTGTACTGATGACTTTGTTAGCAGGCACCGGCGGAGCCATGTGTTGGCCATAGAGGGCTCCGGCCCCCCTTGCCTGATAAAAAAAATAAGGATGTATGCTGTGGGATGAAATCAGAGCATGGACAAGCCTTTAAAAGGTAGTCAGACGTAGGATTCTAATAAACATAGACTAATAAACTTTCTAGTTATGTCTCGTGACTCGATGGCTTGTGTGACCTGGGCACAACTGAGTCCTTGCCATCGAGTTACTCTAGGAGACTCGTGGCGTATGGAGTCCTCGCCCCAAGGCTTAGTGTCCGCCCATTTAGTGCGTCTTGTTTCTTGTGACCTTTCGGGGATTTGAAATATGTGTCATTATACCTCTGGCTGAGGTACGTACGTACCCTTACTCAGGTATTGGTCACTCCTCTTCCGTACAAAAAAAAATAGTTTAGCTTTTTGTGGTGTTTGCTACAGCTTCTCGTCACTTCTGCTACCGGAGCCGTGTCAAATAGCCCGTTAGCCCGCGGTTAGAAGCACGGACGGAGCTATATGGGGTCAAACTGGGTCCTGACCTCTCTTGTTCCGGCTGTATCACTATGGAGGTTTGCATGTCACTGCATACATGTAATTAATTTATGCCTCTCTCGTACCATGCTTGATGTTGCTGATGAATGGATCACAACTTACAAATATGTAAATCCACACATTGTTCATTCTTCTTTGACAGAATTTCAATTGTTCATTGCAGTCTATATAGATAGAACTTAAAAAAACAAAGATTTTTCATAGAATTCCAATTGTCTATACTACTATTGATAATTACTGTAGCAGCATAGCTTTGAATTGGTCCCCCTACACATTCATGCAAGCTCTGCCACTGTTAGCAGGTACACACACGACTGCTATCAGCTGTCAGAGCAGGTTCTATCAAGACAAGCAAATTGGAGCGAGTATATTCGTATGAAAAATGACGTATATACGTCGGTTCCTTGAAAGGGAGAAGAAGCCCCGAATTGATTACTCCTCATATACAAGAGACGGCCAATTCAAACACCCGGGCTGGCCTGCTGTCAGCTGTCTTGTTTGCACCTCTTAACAGCTGGTCGGTTGGTTGGTTCGTATCGTTGTTGACTCGTGAAGAAGTACTGTTGATTAATTTGTGTGAGAGAAAAAATATTGTTCTGGCTAAAAATTTACGATCGTTTATGATAATCCACAGCCAAACGAAGAGGCTGTTGGCCGGTTGGTTTAGTTGAGCAGTCAATTCCATCTTATCTGGAAATTAACCCAGGAGAGGCTAAGTGTGTGCATATTCACAGTCCAACGAAACCTAGCCACGCGGAAATCGCAAGCAAACAGACGCACAAGAAAATCTGCTCTTGCTTTGCGAATCAGCGGGGAGCAAGCAGCTGTGACTGCGTTTGCGTCTAGTTTAGAGCCTCTTTGGATCCTGACAGTTGATTGTTAGGGCCTGTTTAGTTCTCAAAATTTTTTACGTATCACTCATCACATCGAATTTTACGGCACATGCATGGAGTACTAAATGTAGACGAAAAAAAAACTAATTGCATAGTTGGGTGAGAAATCGTGAGACGAAACTTTCAAACATAATTAGTCCATAATTAGACACTAATTGTCAAATACAAACGAAAGTGCTACAGTAGCCAAAACCCAAAAAATTTTGCATCTAAACGCGCCCTTAGCTGCTAGCTAAGGAATCTAGCTAATAATTTTTATTAGGGGAGATATTAACGGACATGTTAGCTAAGCCCCATTTAGATCCTCCAGCTAATAGTTAGCTAGTAAAGTGTCAAGTAATAACTTTTTTATGGAGTACCCCCTCTTTCAAATTATAAGTCACTTTGACTTTTTTGGATACATCAAATTTGCCATGCATCTAGACATGTATATCGAGCGTCTGCATTGTAACCGGGTCTCGCAAAAAAAAAGTCAAAACGACTAATAATTTGGAATAGAGGAAGTATTAGCTAAATAGTTCATTTTACGCTAATAGCTAGAGTGTCTGAAATTTTTTTTTTACGCCTCTCATCTAGGTACAACTGTAGTATCTGTTTATGAACAGACACACACTAGAGTGTCTGAATTACTAGAGCTAATTTTAGCAGCTAACTACTAGCTCATTCAATCTAAACTAGCCTTAAACACGATCCAATTATTTGGCTGTTCCCATTCCAAACAATGACATTGTATAATTTTTTGGCTTAGGCCGCTTCCTCTGTTTTATTTAATTAATAAACGATAGATCCTACTAATTTACGTTCAAAAATCAAACGATGGCAAGGCTTAACGTGGCTTGTTATAATCTGTTTGGTTGTCGGCGTACACAAGAAGGTTCTTGAGATATAACAACGTGTTTGGTTGTCTGCACGGAAATCTGGATCTGGCTCCCCAAATGCAAAAGGCAGCCCACAGTATCGCTCACCAGATACGTACGTTTCTAGCGAGCCAGGCTCGCATTGGTATAGCGCAGATCTTCCTAGTGGCGCTATTAACATGTGATTCATGTATATTAAGTGATACTAGTGTATTTTGATGTAGATTAAGATATTAGAAGCAAAGTGGGGACCATTGAAGTGTAGTTACACAAGTTAAATATTATAAGATTATTTGTTCAGCTACTTTTATGGTATAACTTTATGTGAAATATCAAACACTCTCCTTTCTCAGGGGTGTTTGGTTTGAGCTACTAAATTTTAGTAGCTACTAAACGGTTTAGTCACTTTTAATAACTCCAGAGTTACTAGAGAGGACTAAAGCTTTTCTTAGTAGCTTTTAGTCATAGCGTTTAGTTAAAAAGTTATTAAAATGACTAAAAACTACTAAATTTAATAGCTACTGGGCGAACCAAACAGGTCTAGCCATTCTCTATGCATATAGCCAATCAAATAAAGATAGCTTGTACTACCATAGTCTGTCCAGCATGGGCCTGATTTCTATACCGGTTTCTAAATACGATGTAGGCTCTCCAGAGAAGACAACCAAACACACTATTAGTAGTTTACTATTAGGTGATATTTAAATCTAGGGGCTAAAATTTAAAGGTGTTATATCGGGTTGTCACATAGGAGTGCTCGAATAGTAATAATAAAACAAATTACAGAAATTACAAATTTATATATTTAGTCTAAGTAATTCGTCATTAGCACTTATTTACTGTATCTATATTGTAGCACCATATTGTCAAATCATAGACTAATTAGGTTTAAAAAATCATCTTGTAAATTAGTCGTAATCTGTGCAATTAGTTATTTTTTTAGTCTATACTTAATACTCTATGTATGTGTCCAAAAATCCGATTTAATAGGACTAAACTTTAGAGGAGAAATTAAAGAAGGCAGTTTTCTTTTTGAATATCATAATTAGGGCAATGCAAGCATCAACTCGAAAAGGTACACAGATCTAGCTAGCTAGCTACTGGTAGGTGAGTTCATTTTGGCAGCTTGATCGTATCCGATCGCCTAGGAGTAGAGTACCTGTGAAAGCTGCGGCCTTATCTGACTGGTAGCTAGTATGTGCTCGTCAAGAAATATACTTGCTCCACCATCGTATCACAGCAGCCTATTCAGTTGGCTAGTTCATATCATTATTGGTTCGTGAAGAAGTACTGCTGGCAGGTTTGTATGAGAGAAAAATATTATTTCGGCTGAAAATTTACGATCGTTTACGACAAGCCACAGCCAAACGAACAGGCTATAGAAACGCAGACGCGGCTTTGCCACGCCTTCCCTTTCGATTGGGCCAGTGGCAATAAGAATCTAGGTGTAGTTTATGATTTTTATGTATTTTCGAGACTTTATCATCATGAAGGTATAATTTTATTTACCCCTAAAAAACATAGGTAAAAGTTTATGTGAAAAAAATCTTACTAAAACATATGATATTATGGATGCACTGCATAGTTCTACTCGTTACAATTTCAAATGAACTTGATTTTCTAATTTATAATTTTTCTGTGATTTACTATGCAATTTTAAAGTTTTAGTTTTTTTAAAAAAAAGATATATAATCAAAGGTGGCCTGTATGTTGATTTGAGAAAATCTGAGGAGGTTTTCGTTAAAATTGTTGAGAGGGTCTCTATAGCGCGGGTTGATTTTTGATAAAGAGAAGGTCTTTTTTGCAAAAAAAACCCGCGCCCATCCGATCTGGAGTGTGGATTGATTTCGAAATAATCTGAGGTGTTTTTTTTTTGCAAAATATAGTGAGAGGGCCTCTGGAGCGCGAGTTGATTTCTGAAAAATCGAAGAAGTTTTTCAAAAAATGAACGTGGCTCGCCCGATCTAGCCCGTCCACACGCAGGATCGAACGGCCACGAAAAGCATGTGATATAGCACGCTGGCTGGCCAGCCTTTTCGAGGCGGGATTCATACGTAAAGATGATGAGATGCCCCCGCGATCACGCATCCCATCCCATCCCAGCTACTCCTACTCCATAATGCTAGCCGGTGGTATGTACTCCGTATGACCGGCCGTATATGAGTAGTTTGTGTGGCACCCATGCATGAAAATGAAACTGAGATAAGGAAGGATCAGGCCGGCATTCATGTTTCTGTGCGGGCGTCTTTGTACTCTCCTCTGCTGGATTCTTTCTTTGCAGGCACTTTATGTGCTTTTGTGCTACACCTATGCCTAGCATCTTTCAATAGTACATGTAGGCAGCTAGAGCTAGGTGTGGAATCGGTCTCAAACCAGCTTGTTGGTTACGCAAAGGGGCGTGTCGTGTGGTCGTCCTCGTATCGAACGAACTGGAGCAGCACGGAGCAGAAGATGCCGACGTGCGTCCGGCACGGAGACGTACGTACGACCAGAAAGATTTGTTAACTACGTAGAGCAGTACTCCTACTTTGCGTGCGATATCCTTGGACCTTCGGTGCACAGGAGACGAACCGCCCGTGAGATCCGACCGCCCGTATTTTGGGTTTAGATAGATGGTCTTTTTTGTTTTTGTTTCCCCGATTAACAGCGATGATGCCTATGCATGCATGCACCACACTCGATCATCACACCCTTGAATGCGTGTCCTGCCACGTGTACTTGCAAATAAATATCACTCAAAAACACCCGCCACGTTGTGATCCCGATCGAAGCGTATACATCGTTGTACTGTTGATGACCACCACCACTTTCTGATCCGTCACTGAAATGGCCTACAACTACATATGGAGCATGCACTACATTGCGGATCGATCATCATCATCATAGCATAGCGTAGGTTTCCCTTTTGTCTTTTTGAAAGGCGCGGGCTCCACCTCCATGCATGGACCTCCTCCGCTCGATCCGCATGTCAACGTTGGAGTCGCAGGCCAGAGGCCCAGCCACTCAGGCTGAGAGGCATGGGTAATGGAAACCGGCAAAAGGCTCTACGCCTTGTTCACTGGTTGGTTTCTGGATTGATAAGTCTGGCTGATGTTGGTTTGTTGTGAGTAAAAAACACTGTACAATGGCTGATAAGCCCTGACTGAAACCAACAAACGAACACCTGGCTAACCTTTTTTTTCCCTCATGTGACGTGGGGCCCTCAGCTCGTGAACTCATCAAATCAAATCAAAAGTCGCAGGTACTACTGTAGTGCTGTGCATGTGTATGCATGACAGGTGGTGTGGCACGGGATGATCGATGCCTACCAAACCCAGCCCCACCGAACGATCAGGCAGGCAAAGGCAACGCACGCACGCCGCCGGCACCCGTCGTCCGCTCGCTCCAGTACGTAGAGATAGATCTCCAAGGTCCACTGACCACTGCTCCACCCACCCAACCTGCCTGCGGCGGTGAGCAAAAAGCCTCGCGAGGGCCCGCGTCACCAATTCACCATCATGCGCGCTGCGCCTCCGATCCTGCGCGTGACGAGCCATCTCCACCGTGCCCGTGACAAGAGAGACCAATTCACCGATCCCCATCGCCGCCTGCCGTGCACTACCGCACACCCGCCCCCGCACCAGTAGAGCTGGGACTTGGACCATGCCATTTAAGTGTGGATCATGGTACGGTCTTTTAGCACGACTCAAAACATGGCATGGCACGAAATATTTTAGGCCATGCCGGTACGACACGAACACGAGGGCTGTGCCGTGCTCAGGATCTCGACACAACGGGCTAAATGGCCCGGCCCACATTTTGGGTCGTGCTTGGACCGGCACAGTAAGAAAATGACACGTATACACATCTATAACTCTACAGTGTAATTTTCTAGCATTTGTTACACTATATCTCATATAATTCTTGGATAGATTATAAAAATCATTAAAGCTTTTCATGAGAATAGTACACACAAGATATATTTTTTTATATCATGAGCGAAAAAAAAACTACCACATATTTTAAGTGCCGTGCTTGGGCCGACAGGAGCCGAAGGCATGCCGACGTAACACGGGCTGTGCTTCACCGAAGAAAATATTTGTCGTGCCCTATCGGCACAGCCTGACGTGCCTAAGGGCATGACTCGAGACGGCACCAAGCACGAGATGCTGCCCAAGTCCCACCTCTACGCACCAGCATCGCCACAGCCTTTTTCTTCCGCATCCCGCAGGCCGCAGCGGGTGAGATCGTATCGTGAGAGACCAAAAGAAAAAGAAAAAGAAAACGCCAGTGGCCGGTATGCGTATGCGTATGCCACCCGTGCAGGTTTGATGACACGCAGGCATTGCGGGCGTCTTCCTAGTCACGGTCAGGGTTTGTTTCAGGCCCCTCGATGGTCGATGCCCTCCGCAATCCAGTGGCGGAGCTTGATTAAAGAACCAGGAGGGGCATTCTATATAGCTAAATGATAACAGCAAAAAAAATCACTGTTAAGCAAATGGAAAATGCATTGGCCTTAACCAAGCTCTGCCTCTGCTCCAATCCGAAGGGATTAGACCCTAAGGCTCCCTTTAGAATACAGGAAAGCACGAATAGAAAAATATAGAAATTACACAGTAGTGCGGTTGCAAAATAGAGGATTTAAAAACACACTTGAAAATGAGTTATCATTTGGATAGAACGTAGGAATAACGTATGATTTTTACAAGAGGTTTAAGTGGATCCTAGATTTCCTAAAGTTTTCCTCCAAAACCGCATTCAAAGGAAAATTTCCTACACTATTCCTATACTTCATTCCTGTGGATTGAGGACATGAACAATAGGAATTCCTATAGGATTCTCAATCCTATGTTCTTCCTCCATTTTCCCTATGAACCCAAGGAGGCCTAAGTATGTGTGTGGTTTGTGTGATGGTTGGAGTTGGGATGGTAGGACGGTTTCAAATTAGAGATTGTTTGGTTCTAGGACGAAGGGAATGGAGCCATCCGTGGAGAATATTTGGCTCGGATCTATGCGGGTTTAACCCATCCCTTGAAAATGAAGGGACAGAGACATAGAAGAAAGGAATGAAGAAGAAGAGAGGATAAGAACGGGGTGGCTGCATCTGTCACTTGGCCTGACTACGCATCAACTCGTGATGGGTGATGCAACCCAATAGATGGCGTATAAAAGGATTATTAATCGCAGCAGCTTCGGTATGCATGATATTTGACCATACTAGCGACGTAGTTATATAGGGCGTGATTGGTTGCCCGAACCGGGCCATCATTTGGCCCATCCCGCATCCTTTGGTGCATTCGGCTGTGTTTGGTTGCCCTACTCGCATGTTTCCCCTGCTTCCTCCCGTGCAGATTCGCTCGTCCATCCCGGACGCCGCCATCTTCTCGATCCTCACTTCCCTCTCGGTGCAGGCTCGCTCGGTGCTTGGTGGGAACCTTCGTGCCGAGCGCAGGAGATGAGGTCGTCCGGGCCATAAAGCGCGCGGGGGGGGGGGGGTCTCGGCTAGGGTTATCACCCTCACTCTTCGCCTCTCCTTCTGCCATTGCTTCGGTGTGAACTCCCGTCTTGCTCCCCCTCGACCTCGGTAGCCCTACCGAGGCGGCCCTCATCGGTGGATTTCTCTCGGTCCTCTGGCGCTTGGACGGTATATATGCCACCTGCGCTCTTCCCCTCCTCTTCTTCATTGTCATTTTTTGTTGAATTGTTGGTGGATTTTGCTTGAAATGTCAAGAAATCAGGGTTCTTGGTTTGATATCCTCAGATCTGTACGATGCTATACCTGATTTACCTGTTCCTTGCTCAGATCTGTACATGATGCTTCGTTTTTTGTTTATACCTCATGTTTTGTGTAGATCTTGTACATGTTGATGCCTATTTTGTTGTACACACTGAGCAAAGTGCCTAGAGGTCAATGATGTTGATTGGTTAACAGTATACACTGGAGGAGCACCCTTTGGTGTGGCAGCCGCGTCTTTCATTGTTCATTTTGTCTGATTTTTTGCTTGCTAAGCAGTACATACCCATGTTGCATTCGCTTTCTAATGTTGCCCTCCATCCTGTTGTGGTAGACATGGCGTTTGAAGCTAGGCGAAGGGCTACCGCTACTGTGGTTGTTGCAGTGGCGGCTTGGTTTTTCATGTGGTTTAGGAGGAGAGTTGAAGATTCGCGCTCAGTCACGTATGGTCCCTTGGCTGAGAGGGACATACAGAGGATGAACAACCTTAGATACATCTATGAATCTAATGATGTGCACTGTGTCAACCTTCTTAGAATGAGGAGGGCCCCTTTTTCCAACTTTGTGACCTTTTCCGTAGTAGAGAGCTTGTCACTGACAGCATACATGCATCTGTTGAAGAACAAGTAGCCATGTTCTTGCATGTTGTTGGTCACAATGAGAGGTTTAGGGTGGTTGACCTTACCTTCAGGAGGTCCGCAGAGACAATTAGTAGGTTCTTCTAGAAGGCGTTATATGCGGTAGGAGAGCTGAGGAACGAATTGATTGTCCCTCCTGCTACCAATGTCCATCCTAGGATCCTTGGGAGCAGAAGGTGGTACCCCTATTTCAAGGTTCGTATCCATAACTTATCATACATAGGTCTCATGCATTATCAGTTTAGTGTCAATGTTCACTTGCACTTATGTTTTTTTTCAATTAGGACTGCATAGGAGCAATTGATGGTACTCATGTATTAGCTAGAGTGCCTGTGAAGATGCAAGATGCCTTTAGAGGTAGGAAGCACACCATCACACAAAATGTGTTGGCAGCCGTGGACTTTGACCTCAGATTCACCTATGTGCTTGCTGGTTGGGAGGGATCTGCACATGATGCTCTTATCTTGTCTGATGCTCTTGCTTAATCCTAAATGAAACTACTAAAATATGTTCCTATCTGCTAATTTTTAGGCAAATTCTATCTTGTCGATGCTGGCTATGCAATGAGGCCTGGTTTCTTGCCACCATTTCGTGCCACAAGGTACCATTTGAGGGAGTTTGGTTCAAACCGACCTCAAAATCAAAGAGAGCTTTTTAATCTAAGGCATTCATCTCTTAAAGTAATAGTTGAGAGGGCTTTTGGGGATCTAAAGAATAGATTTAGGATATTGGACAACAAACCTTTCCACCCATATAAGACCCAAGTTAAGCTTGTTCTAGCCTGTTGTATTCTTCACAATTGGGTCCTCAGGCATGGGCAGGACGAGCATATGCCTGCTGAATCCACATGGACACCTAACACCAATGATAATGCCTCATAACCAGATCATGTCCCTGACAATGGTACCTGGGCACAACAGAGGGAGACATGGGCTACACAGATGTGGCAAAACAGGGGGAATTCTAGGGTATAGTGGCATGGTGTGTATACTGTTTAGTAGCATTGGAGAAACTTGTATTTTTACTGAGACCTATGGCACTTTGCAATGATGTAGTACCTATTCCTTTTCTGCCTATTTGATCTGTTCAACTTGTATTTCATACCATGCAATTTGTTTTCCTTACGTACTGGTTATGGATAGGAAATGGACAATGTGCCTAACCAGGTTGTTAACATTGGTGGTGAGGACAATGTGGTGGAACAGGGTGGGGTAGTTGCTGCTGATGATGGCAACCAAGTAGCCCCTTAGCCCAATGGCCCTATGCACTGGAGTCCTGTCTAGTCTGGGTTCATGCTTAGGAGGTTCCATGATTTGGTGGGGCAGGGGGTCAAAACTAAGAAAGGGTTCAAGGAGGTACATGTTAGGCAGGTTGCACTCATGGTCTCTGAGTTTGCTGGGGTCAATGTAACCACCCAGCAAATTTACAATCACCTGAGAAAGTGGAGGCAAAGGTGGGTTAAGGTTGTTAGGCTCAAGGATTTGAGTGGTGCTCTGTGGGATGAGGACCACCATATGATAGTACTTGATGATGAACACCTACTAGTCCACACCAAGGTTAGAAACTGTTTGGATAACACCTCAGCTATCCCTTCTCTTTTGTTTTGCTCCCCTTTGTCTAATAGTTACATCTATTTCACTAACTAGGACCATCCTGCTGATGCTAAGTTCTTGAACACACCAATAGAGAACTATGTTCAGATGGATGCCATCTTTGGTGGTAACCAGGCAACAAGCAGGTATGCAATGGGCTCAAATGAGCCTCTAGGTACTCCAACCAACATTGGCCAAGGTGGTATTGATACCGTTGAGGGCAACACTGACTTAGGTGCCACAGAGGCTGAGTCTAGAAAGGGAACTTCTTCTGGTATGGAAGGCTCTAAGGGTTCTGATGCTAAGGGCCAGGAGGAAAGGGGTGACAAGAGAAGGAAGCTTGCCCTAGAGGAAATAGACCTCATGAATGGAATGATCAAGGCTGTGGAGTCTGTAGGAGATGCCCTTAAGACTCCACAACATAATGAGGTGCATTAGGATCTTTATGGCTATGTTATGGACTGCCCTGGGTACTTACAGGAGGCACTCATGTTTGCCCTGGTTTACCTGCTAAAGAACAAGGCTGAGGGACTTTGCTTTGTTCAGATGACAGAGGCTCATAGGATCCTGTGGCTTAGGACCTACCTGAGCACAACCTACGTTGCTTAGATGCATACTAGCTGGCCTCTTCACTTTTGCATATAACCATGCTAACTGTCTTATGTTGTAGGAAGTATTTTGATGTATAGCACTTACCTCAACTGATGCTACAAAAAACCATTTGCCACCTAACCAAGGCTGCACCTAGTCTAGAATAGCATAGGAGCCGTGGTGATGGATGTGAGGCTTTGTTGATCTATGTGGTGTAGACATTAACAAAGGGTGATGGATTGTCACTTAGTTGATCTGAGCCCTAAAATACCTTTGATTGTCAGTTCACCTAATACATTTTAGGTGCTGTTATTGTTCTTGTAGGAGTTCCTATTTGGCCGATGATGCAAACTATAGCAATCTGAGGTGGTTGTGGGTATTATTCCTATTGTTGCTTTATTGTCTGCTTGTGTTTTCTCATGTCTTTCATCAAACCGTGGGATACATCCATTCCTAAGCAACTATTGTAGGCATGCCTACCGGATGGCTGGGATGGACGTGTCCCATGGTTACATGGGAGTCATGAACTTGCCTTAGCAATTTGTGTTCTTATTTGCCACCTAGGATGATTGCAGTTTTTGACTGAGGCTGATACAATTGTGAGATCCTTTTCTTGCCTATGAAGATAACAGTGCCAGTTTGAGTAATAGATTATGCACATTGTTGACCTTAGACTTGTGAGGTACTGGAGCATTGTTTCTTCTATCTTCTGCTTATGCTTCTCATGGCTGTAACCAAACCATGTGAGACATCCATGCCTAAGCAATAGCTAGACAATTCTGATGATCTAATGGCTGGGCTAGATGCCTCTCATGGTTTCATTCCTGGCATGATCTTGGTTTTCTACAATCTGTTTGAGGTTTGCTACTGTCTATGTTTCTTAAGCTCCAAGTTCAAGGTCAAATGAAAAGGTAATTAAATCTGAGGCAAATCGATTGAACTACCCTTTATTTTGTCAACATCTTATACTTGCTTTTATGTGTTTTTTAAGGGGCAAATGGCTTGGTATGTTGTGTACCATGGAAGAGTACCTAGGGTATATTCAACCTGGGCTAGATGCAATGCCTAGGTAACTGATTTTAAAAACAACAGCTACAAGAGCTTCCCTAACAAAGAAGAGGCAGAAGCATCATACTTAGAGTTCATGGGTTGTGAAGATGATAAAGTTTTTGTCAATCCTCCACCAAAGGTGCTCAGCAACAAACCGGTGTTATTTATTATGGCTATGGTGCAGTGTTTTCTGTTACTGGTGCTCCTGTGGTTCGTTCTTGCTCATTGCTACAACTGTCTGTGATGCTCAAAATGTCATGGCTTGGTATGTTGCCTATCGGGGAAATGAGCCTAGGGTGTATGCCCTAAAATACCTCCTTGCAGTGCTTCGGGCAACCAATCAAGCCCTAAAATACCTTGTGAGAAACTGTGACTTTTGTTGTTCATGATTTGCCTATGATGATAACTAAACTGCCATGTGTACTAGATTACAAATACCTGATGACCTTGAGCTTGTGAGGCACTGGAACTCTAGTCTTATTCTATTTGGTTTTCATGTTTGTTTGTTACCATTGCTGTGTGTTGCCTTCTGTGTTTCTTATGCTCCAAGCTCAAGGTCAACCGATGAAGAACTGTTATCTGAGGCCAATATGTTAACCACTGCCTCTTACCATTGCTGTCGGATTATTTTGTAATATCTCTTATGCTCCAAGGTCATAGTTGATGATGATACAAATTGATCTGAGGCAATGTTTGTGTTCCCATGCTTGTTCTGATAAAAATGGTGGTAACCTCACCAAAGTGATACATGGGTGCTCACACCTTATGCAATGTGCCAAACCAAACACAACTAGCAGTACCAGCTCATTCCTCAAATTGGTTTAAGCTGGCAACCAAACAAACTGACTGTCATCCAGTACCAATCCCAAAATTGCAACCAAACACACCTAGATGAATGGTCTCACCCTACATCACACCACCCAGGACCAGTCCTCCATCCCGGATACCCTACCCCGAAGCAACCAATCACGCCCATAGAGTGTGAGACCGGGAGTGCGTGTGTGTATATGGTCATCTATGTTTGCTCCGTGTTTAAAACCAGGATAGAGAAAATCAAAACCTTCCATTTAGGGTATGTGTGTATGTCATCATGACTAAATTCACCAAATTAAAGAGGTATATTATTTTTATAAAATTTTGAGGACAAAAACTTGTTGCATAGTAGTAATAATATATGTAACTTCAACAGGATAGTTAAATGCCCCACGGAAAAAATAGAAAGAAAACAAAACAGACCCTAGATATGTATAGCTAGCTAGCTAGCTAGCTAGATAGCCATGCTTGTTTGCACTCGCTACCACTTGGCCCACTGTTCCATGTACTGTACATTTAGCTAGCATGTTTGTGCCAATTTCTGCCTTTCGAGGTGTTGCCTTCGCAGCCAATCAACTCGATCGCCTTCAGCTTTCAACCTTGCCTTGGCTGCCCCTTCTGGGCCTGTTTGGTTGGGTGGCTAACCTTCAACCAAGCTCCACGTAGTCAACTTTTAACTGTTTAGTTGCCTATAAACAGACCCGAAGCTAGGCCCAGCTAAGCCACTTTGGAGGCCCTAGCTGGCTCCAGGAAAACGAGTTGGGATCCGTTTTTCGCTGGCCAGGCTTGGCTAGCCCGTCGATGGCCGCGGATGTGAATCACGTCACCTCCCTCGCTTCTTCCAGCCCCCGCCCCCTGCCATAGCCGTCGTCGTCGAGCACTCCAACCATGTCCCCCGGCGTTGAGGTCCCATGTCACCGGCAGGATTCGAACTCGAGGAGCATGACGGGATCCAGAGACTAGAGCAATGGCGGCTCTACACGCACCCGCATGCACTAGTAGCTAGACTTGACCACGACGCTGGAGCTCCAACGAGCGTTGGTCCACGCGCTGGCCGAGCTCCATGCGTCGCGCGTCGCGCACTAGGCGGATCTCTGGCGCATGGAGTCCGAGGCCGCACGACACTCGTGTCCTCCACGGCCGCCGTGAGGGACAAGCTCCGGCGGCACTACTACTCCCTTCTGCTGCTCCTCCACCACTAGGCTGCTGCAAGTCCGAGCCTCCATGCTGCTAGCGTCCTGTCGGCAGGAGGAGGAGGATGCTCTGCTACTGCTGTTGTCACGGTCATCAAGCGAACATGGGATGTTGTTGGACTATCAGGTTCGTCAACATTCTATAAACAATAATGAATAAATGTGGAACTGCATTATTGCTCGTATGCATTGATGATTCTATGAACTGCGCCACCCTTCCTCTCAGGAGGCATCGGCCGGTTTGATTGGTCATGGCCTCTGCTCTCCTCTGCTCTGTCTGCCCGCCTTAAAGGTGTTCGACGAATTGCTTGAAAGGTGGTGAAGTTACCTGCCCAAAGAAAATGTGACTCTATCCAAGCCAAACGAGGTAAACAAAACAAGCTAGTTGCTAGCTAGGCTTAGATAGTGTAGACAATCAAACAAGTCTATCTTAGCTTGCTTGAGGTAGTCTTAAGCTAGCCTACCTTATTTCCTAGCCAGGCTAGAAAGAAGCCAGATAACCAAACATACACTTTGTGTCCCCGCGCAGGCCAGCTCCCCCGGCCCAAAAGGCCAGAGGACAAACTTGTTCGTACTAGTGGCCTTGCGGTATTTGCTGTGTAGCTCATCATGCAAGACGAAAGAAAACATTTCTTTACATTTTTTAATTGCAAAAAACAGACAAAATTTCGGTGCAAACAGCTGAGTACCGAGTGCCATCTCTTGGGTATCCCTCTTGCAAAATATGGAACGACTCAACTTCATCAGTGAACGGTTTTTAGGCTTTATTCGATAAAGCAGCTTCACTAATGATACCAAAGTTATTTTCAAAAATGTTTGGTAAAAGAACTTTTTAGGAGAGATAGTAGAGAGAAACCTAGGAGATGTCAGTGTTTTTAACTTGACCTAGCTTCACCTGGAGAACTGTGCCTATCTAGAAAGCTAAAAAAACAGCTTATAGGGAGAAGTTGCTTCATCAGAACTCGTTTGGTAGAAGAAGCTGAATTTTTTTTGTAAAGCTAGTGCAAATGTTATACCAAACACACCCTAAGTGCATAATGTCGTTCAAAATCAATAAAACAGAGTGCATCTCTGACTCCGAGTTGACATTTCTACTAGGGCCATTTCCAAGCTGGTAATTTGTAGAAACCCTACCTAAAAAAATGCTAGAATCTCAAAACGATTTCGTAAATAAAAGCAAACAGCCATTTGCACTCAAAGCTAAACTCCTCTGCAAATTAAAATCGTGCCATATTCTTCCAAAGGGACATGTATATGAAACATGGGCATGACGTCAGGCCTCGACACATGTCAGCTGCAAAATCTCCCTCCGGTCACCCAGATCCAGTGGCCAGTCCCAAAACCGGGACCCTGCCCTGCAGGCTGGAACAGAACATCGAAAAGCTCGTTGCTCTCGAACGGGCATGATGGCCAGGCGCCCAGGCAAGGCCATGACCATCAACAAGCATCCGGCCTGTTCAACTGTGCTTATACGATCGTATAGAATCGTAGATTATAAATTAAAATAGTATTTTTTTCTCATACCAAACCAGGCAACAGTAAATAATCCACGATAAATGAAACTGGAGCATTGCGAGCCGTCCGGGGTCAAACGGATGAGTCCAGAGAAATGTCGCCTCTGCCAATCCGCCATCCCATCCTCAAATGTCGCCTCTGCCAATCCGCCATCCCATCCTCCACCCGTCCACCGCGATACGGCCTCCGCTGCTCTCGCAGGCCGCGGCAGCCAATCATCCGGTTCACCACCTCGGCTCCCAAATCCCAATGGGCAACGCCCAATGGTTCCCAAATCTCCGCAAGGTCGCCGCTTAATCCTCTTGAGATGAGATCCTCCTCCTTACGGACAAACATATCATTAGTATTCGCATAATCCTTAAAAAGGAAGTTGTTTTTTTTTAAAAAAAAAAAGTCAGCAAAGATAAGATGTGGCATTCCAGGGAAGGGACAAGGGATTGGCAGCGCTCAGCAGTATTATCTGATGGATATGTTCTCTTTTCTTGCAGACCTCAGCATAAAGCTATACTCCCTCCTCCAGGCTCCAGCCACATGTCACACACGATTGAAAGTTTTAGTAACTAAATATTTGATGTGATATAGACTAAATTTTAGGAGGTGGAATCAAACACCTCTAGCCGTGTTAAGCATGCTGAGATGCTGCAGGCTTGTTTATGAGGTTTCTGCCGCCATTTTTTTTTTGGTAAACATGTCATCACTGCTTAGGTTCCAGTCAAAATACGCAATATACAGTTGGGCGTCAATACGCGTTCACCGTGATTATGCCATCAGAATTTATAATTTGTAACCCCACAACAACGAGCAGTGCACTCCCTCTCCCTCGGTTGAAAAATGTCTGTGACAGGAATAAGGATCCTTCGTTTTTCTTTTGTTTCCCCCCTATACAATCCAAAAGGAACCGTACTCTACTTATGCTCAAAATGCTTCATAGAAATTAACGATGCTAGATAAATAATTTCTCTAATCCTTATACAAAGTCCTTAAGATATCAACATGGTCTTTCTAAAAAAGCTAGATGGACTTTCATTTGATCGGAAATAGTTTAACGTGGCATCGTCAAAATCTTACATAGTTTTGATATTTATATGAATTATTTATACATATCTAAAGGTAAAAAAAAATATTTTACTTCCGACAAATACAGATGGACTAGTTCATTTTATTATCAGACAAAGAATCATCTAAGATTAACGAAACATATGTGAATTTTCATGATCATTCTATTGCCATCAAACTTATGTTGTCAATCTATATGCTCTTTTATAAGTTGACAATTAGAGGGCAAAATGCTTTTGGCAATAGCACAATCCCAAAAAAGGGGCTTCCATCTGGGACAGGTGGTAGTAGTCTTCTTTAATCTTCTCCCTATAAACAAGCACAGTTGGCCCACATGACATAATTAAAAATGTTTTCAAATTCGGAATGCTACTACTAATCCCATAATTTAGCCTATGCTAGAATCATCTCTTTTGAGTCTTGCCTCAGGCTGATGGAACTGGAAAGCATGGCTTCTACTTTGTCTTTGTCTCTAATGGAATGGGGTCCACAGAGGTTTATAGTACTTAAATGCAGCCGAGCTGTCTCCTCCTTCCGGTGGTGGCCCGGTGATTTGCACCTAGTAGTTTAAAAACGATGCCCCTCCTTTTCTTTGACTCTTCTTAGGCATTTTGCATGTACACCCCCGGTTTTGTCTGTAATTACTGCTAGCATCCTGTTCGTTTGATTTATAAGCCGTACTTTTTTGTCAACAAACAGTATTTTTCTCTCACAACAAATCAACCAACAGTACTTTTAGTCATGGCTTATCAGCCAAACGATCGGAGCACCCGCTGAAGAGTACTGTCAATTACTAACAGATTTGCTCCCGGCTGGTACACCAGCACATGAATGGAAGAACACTGAACAAAAGATTTTCATGTCCAGGATATATAACATTCCAGTACAAGGTAGTACTGTACTAGTATTATGCAATCTACCTCATGCATCGAGTAAGATTTAAACTTATCTAATGTCCATTTGAGCTACGGAAATATATATATCTTTTCCCAGGAATTTTAATGTTCACTCTGGTTATGTATGTGGAGAATCAAAGTAAGCCTGCTTATCAAGAAAATTTGAAAAATAAAGATCACAAGAAGAGATCTTAATAGTTTGTTGGAATGCCAGCCATTTAACATGTGTTTTTTTTTATATATTTCTTGTTGGTGTCTTTCATTTGTTTGTATAGTACTGTTTGCTTGAATTACTTCAGCAATACTTTTAGCGAACGAATAGTATTTTCGTCTCACAATAAATCAGCATAAGCCAAATTTCAGCGAAACGAACACTATTTTGACTGATATTGCAAAGATCTTCACATACAAACGCATACGCTGTTCGTTAGCTGAAAGTACTGCTGAAGTAGTTCAAGCGAACATTTATTATATATGGGTGACCTCATTTTATTTGTTTTGACTGATATTGCAAAGATCTTCACATATACTAATCCACTGTTGATGCATTGTATGCTGCATTGTCTATCGTGACAAAAGAAAAGAATTTATACTATGAAAAAATCCAGTGAATGCTATACTAAGAAATTCTTTTCTAATATGTACGAGAGTATACCAATACCATTTGTTATACTGTTGGCATTTTACTGTATAAAATATTGTGTTGTTAAACTTTAAGGTCCTCCATCGACAGAATATCGTCAGCAGTCCTCCGAGGGGTATCTCACGAAGGTAGATTGATCGGCAGAGAAGCGTGTGATCAAGAATAAGAAGACAACAGAGACACACGAGTTAGACATGTTCAAGCCGTCAGTATGACGTAATACCCTACTCCTATGGTCTATTGATTTATATTAGCTATTGTATGATATTGCGTGTGATCAGATGTCTTAGGCTAGGCCTAGGATCTGTATGGGATATCGACTAGAGGACCTCTGTCTTTCCTTATATACTCTGGAGGGGTAGTGTTATAAGAAAAGTATCCTATTTGGTACTATACAATATCTTGCGGCGCGCGCCGAGCAGCGCCGTGCACGCATTGATCTTGTGGGCTGGGTCACCTCTGATGGTGTGGCTCATATCTTGTTTTGTGGATACCAGGGGCCATACCCCCACAGCTAGTCCCCGAGCCTAGCAGTAGGTGACGTAGTCACGTGGTGCCAGAGTTAAAAAGTAGAAGACCAGCCGAGTAGGTAGCCAGTCCCCGGGCGTAGCCTCGAGATGAGAAAAGCGCACATTCACCGTAATGTGAAGTGTGTCCACTTAGTCCCCAAGCCTATTAGAAGATGAAGAATGAATCTTTTAGCAGGGTCAAAGAAAAAGAAGTCTAAAAGCTTTGCCGACATCATCCGATATGCGCGTATCAAGACCCCAGACGTGCTGCCCAAGATTAGCACCCTAATCCAAACAGCATGGAGCAGCTTGATAGCACACCGATGAGACGTAGCAAGATCCGACCCCCAAGGGTGATGTCCGAGCGTCGAGGAGTCCCTGGCGTAGATGGTGATGTTCGAGCATCGAGGAGTCCCCGGCGTAGCTGGCGATGTCCGAGTACCGAGGAGTTCCTAGCGTAGCTGGCGATGTCCGAGCACCGAGGAGTCCCCGGTGTAGCTGGCGACGTCCGAACACCGAGGAGTCCTAGACGTAGTTGGTGATGTCTGAGCACTGAGGAGTTTTTGGCGAAACTGGCGAGGTCCTAGCATCGAGGAGTCCCCGATGTAGCTAGCGATGTCCGAGCACCGAGGAGTTCCTGGTGAAGCTGGCGAGGTCCGAGCACCAAGGAGTCCCCGACGTAGCTGGCGATGTCCGACCACCGAGGAGTTCCTAACGAAGCTGGCGAGGTCCGAGCACCGAGGAGTCCCTAACGTAGCTGGCGATGTTCGAGCACCAAGGAATTCCCAACGAAGCTGGCGAGGTCCGAGCACCTAAGAGTCTTCGGCGAAGCCGACGAGGTCCGAGCACCGAGGAGTCCCCGGTGTAGCTGGCAATGTCCGAGCATTGAGGAGTTCCCCGCAAAGCTAGCGAGGTTCGAGCACCAAGGAGTTGAAAGCTCTAGTTTGGTTTTAGTGAATTGATAAAACCCTAAGTGCTAACCCACTTTATCAAGTGATCATGGCATAGGTAGCACATTCCAAGTGGCGAAGCAAATGAAGATCATGACATGATGGTGATGCCATGGTGATGATCAAGCGCTTGGACTTGAAAAAAAAGAAAGAGAAAAACAAAAGGCTCAAGGCAAAGGTATAAATGGTAGTAGCCATTTTATTTTGGTGATCGAAACACTTAGTGAGTGTGATCACATTTAGGATCGATAGCCATACTATTAAGAGGGGTAAAACTCATATCGAAATACGGTTATCAAAGTGCCACTAGATGCTCTAACTCATTGCATATGCATTTAGGATCTAGTGGAGTGCTAACACTCTTAAAAACGTTTGTGAAAATATGCTAACACATGTGCACAAGATGATACACTTGATGGTTGGCATATTTGAGCAAGGGTTAGGAACTTCACCGATGGACTGTCTACCCATAGAGTACGAACAGTTTGATGGTGCCACCGGCACCCTAGACAGAAAAGACAAAGGTCACTGTAAGTGACTGGACGCTGGTCTTTGAAGAACCGGTGCGTCCGGTCAGTAGCAGCCGAAGAAGCGCAGCATCGGTCTTCGACCGGACACTAGAGCTGAAATGACCGAACGCTGGCTGGCTGCATCCGGTCACACTGACATGGTCATGCACAGGGGAGTCACTGTGTGACCGGATGCTGAGTGAGTCCAGTCAAGCATGACCGAACGTGTCTGGTCATGAAAAGTCATCTCTAAATGTTTACTGGAAACGATCAGGCGCTGGGGTTCAGCGTCCAGTCACTTTGAGCTGCAGCGTCCGGTCATCACTTGACCGTTGAGATCGGACGATCAACATTTGAAGAGAGAGGACACGTGGCACGCATCGTGTGATCGAACGCTGAGGTCCAGCGTCTGATCGATATGACCAGAGCGTCCGATCACCCCGTGTTGTGCCCAGTGAAGGGGTACAACGGCTCTATTTCACGGGGGCTTCTATTTAAGCCCCATAGCCAGCTCAAGCTCACTCTCTTTGCTATTTGCATTGACATAGCAACCTTATAAGCTTAGCCAAAGCCCTTTCACTCATCTCCATCATTGATTCATCATCTTTGTGAGATTATGAGAGAATCCAAGTGCATTGCTTGAGTGTTTGCATCTAGAGGCACTTGGTATTCATGTTTCACTATGGGATTCGCTTGTTACTCTTGGTGGTTGCCGCCACCTAGATGGCTTAGAGCAGCGAGGATCATCGAGCGGAGGGTGGTGATTGTCTCCGGCTCCGATTGTGGTGATTGTGAGGGGTTCTTAACCTTTTCCTAGTGGAGAGCCAAAAGATACTCTAGTGGATTGCTCGTGGCTTATGTGATCCTCATCTTGTGTTGGTTGTACGGCACCCTATTGAGGGTTTGGCGTGTGAAGCCAATTAGCGTGTGAACCTCCAAGTGAGTGAATCGCCACAACGAGAAGTAGCTTACCGGCTAGCAAGTGAATCTTGGTAAAAAAATCATTATGTTCATCATTTGATTCTAAGGTGATTAGTCTTCATTGGTATTCATTCTTGTGATTGATTGGCTCCTTCCTCGACATGGCGGTATAAATAAATTGCTCACTCTCTTTACTTTACCGCAAACTAGTTGTCAAGCTCTTTAGTGTAGCTAGTTGTGAGAGCTTGTTAGTTTGGTTAGTGTGGCTCTTTAGTTAGCCTTTGAGAGCACATTAACTTAGTGTAGTGTCATAGCTTTTGTGTGGATAGAAACTATATAAACTAGAATTATGGTAGGTGGCTTGCTATTTTAGTAGGCTAGCGCAACACTTGCTTCGCCTCATAATTATCTAATCGGTTTGTTAAGTGTTGTTGTAGAAATTTTTAATAGGCTATTCACCCCTCTCTAGCCATTAGAACCTTTCAGTGGTATCGGAGCCGAGGTCGCCATGATTTGAGGCTTAACAACCTTCGGTGTAAAAATGGCTCAAATCAATAACACAAAGAAGCCACCCCAATTTGATGGCTCCAACTATCCCTATTGCAAGGCTAAGATGACAACTTATATCAAGTCAATCAATAGGAAGATTTAGAAGGTGATAGAGACAAAGATTAAGATTGAAGATGAAGAGGCTCCCACCGCCGTCGAAGAAATACTACTCCAAAATAATGACATTGCTCTCAGTGCCATCCATGATGCTTTGGATGAAAGAACATTTGAGCAAATCAAGAATATTGAGAGAGCTTATGAGGCATGGAAGAAATTGGAGAAATCATTTGAGGGCACTCAAGCCGTGAAGGGTGCAAAGGCATACATTCTCAAAGAAAAGTTTGCAAGCTTCACGATGAAGGAGGATGAAAGTGTACCAGAGATGTTCCATAGGCCTCAAGTGCTTGTCAATGATCTAAAAGCACTTGGAGAAGAGGTGAAGGACAAGGACTTCTCCCAAAAGTTCTTGAGATGTTTGCCTTTAAGATTTGGCACATTGGTCACTATTCTAGTGAGAAGTGGTTTGGACACCATGACACCAAACCAAGTGTTGGGAGATATAATGACCGATGATACATATAGAGATAATGATGAGAAGGAAGAAAAGAAGGAGAAGAAAGATGAGAAGAAGAAGAGTGTGGCATTCAAGGCCACATCATCCAAGAGCAAGACTAAGCAAGAAACATCAAGTGAAGATGATGGCTCATGGGATGATGATGATGATGAGAAGATGGCTCTTTTTGTCAAAAAATTTTGCAAGTTCATGATGAAGAAAGGGTACCATGCTAGAAGAAAGAAATCTTCATCCAAGAACAAGGAAGAGTCAAGAAGGTGCTTCAAATGTGCAAGCAAAGATCATCTTATTGCTCAATGCCCATACAATAGCGACAATGATGATGACAACAAGAAAAACAAGAAGAAGGACAAGAAGGAAAAGAAAGAGAAGAAGGGCAAGATGACCTTCAAGAAGAAGAAGGGTGGTTCATATATGGTCACTTGGGATAGTGATGCCTCCTCAAGTGATGATGATGATAGTGATGATGACAAGACCACCAAGAAAAAGGCACTTGCAAGCATTGCTATCAATGAGAAGCCTTCTCTCTTTGACACTCCATCATGCTTCATGGCTAAGGCCACTAAGGTACAAAATTGTGATGATGAAAGTGATGAGGAACATGATAATGAAAATGATAATGATGATGATGAACCTACTAAAGATAAATTATTTGACATGCTAGAAGATGCCAAATAACACTTTGATATTAAGAGAAGGGAATGCAAGAGCTTAAATAAGGAGGTAAAATCCCTTAAGCAAGCCCTTGATGAGCTCAAAGCAACTCATGAGAGGCTAGAGGAAGCCCATGAGAAGCTTGGCAAGGCTCACAAAAGGCTTGAAAAGGCTCATTCCTCTTTGCTTAATGGGCAAGATAAAAAGAAGCATATTAAAACTTGTAATGTAGGCTTAATTTGTGATATAATTGATGAATCATCGTCTATGCCTATCATTGTTGCTCCCACTAACCCTTCTTGTAATACTTTTACTTTCACCTCATCTAGTAGTGATGGTCTCACTTGTGATGCCTCACTAATGGTTGAGAATAAGAACCTCAAGAAGGAGGTCAATAAGCTCACTCACACCTTGGCCAAAGCCTATGGTGGTGAGGACCGCTTGCTTATGTGCTTAGGCAGCCATAGAGCTTCTCACTACAAAGAGGGATTGGGCTATATCCCCAAGAAAGGCAAGACGGCCTTTGCTCCTCATAAAACTAGTTTTGTAAAGAATAATGGTTGGTTTTGCACTAGTTGCAAGCAAGTTGGTCATGTAGAGCAAAAGTGCATGAACAAGAAGTCACATGCTAATGTATCCTCCATTAAGCTTGATTCTTTCTATATGCTTACTAAGGGTACAAATGGTGTGAAGGCTAAGTTTATTGGTAAACCATGGATGGGCTCAAAGAAGAAAGCTATTTGGGTACCAAAGAGCTTACTAACTAACTTTCAAGGACCCAAGCAAGTTTAGGTACCTAAAAAGAATTGATCTTCTTTTGTAGGTCAATTACAAAGCCAGAGGAAGGCATTGTGTTCTTGATAGTGGGTGCACTCAATACATGACCGGTGATGCAAGAATGTTTAACTCAATCAACACCAATGGCAATGATGGTTATAATAGTATCATATTTGGTGATAATGGCAAAGGCAAGGTCAAAGGGCTTGGTAAGATTACAATATCCAATGAAATGAGCATATCCAATGTATTGCTAGTAGAGAGCTTGAACTTTAATTTGCTATCCGTGGCTCAATTGTGTGATCTTGGATTCAAATGCATATTTGGGGTAGATGATGTAGAGATCATAAGTGTAGATGGCTCTAATTTGATCTTCAAAGGTTTTAGATATGAGAATCTATACTTGGTTGATTTCAATGCTAGTGAAGCTAGATTATCTACATGCTTGTTCACTAAGTCTAGCATGGGTTGGTTATGACATAGAAGACTTGGTCATGTTGGAATGAAACAATTGAATAATTGGTTAAGCATGACTTGGTTAGAGGCTTGAAAGATGTTGTGTTTGAAAAGGATAACCTTTGTAGCTCTTGTCAAGCCGGCAAACAAGTTGGAAACACCCATCCTAAGAAAAGCATGATGAGCACTAGTAAAGCATTTGAGTTATTACATATGAACTTGTTTAGGCCAACACAATATACTAGCATTGGTGGTAACAAATATGGCTTTGTAATAGTGGATGATTACACTTGATACATATGGGTATTCTTTCTTGTGGACAAAAGTGATGTGTTTGCAACATTTAAATCATTTGTCAAGGGCATTCACAATGAGTTTTAAACAACCATCAAGAGAATTAGAAGTGACAATGGTAGTGAGTTCAAGAACACTAGAATTGATAAGTTGTGTGATAAATTTGAAATTAGACATTAATTTTTGGCCAAGTATACTCCACAATCAAATGGTCTTGTTGAGAGAAAAAATAGAACACTCATTGATATGGCAAGGTCTATGCTTAGTGAGTACAATGTGAGTCAATCTTTTTAGGCCGAAGCTATCAACACGGCTTGCTATTGTAGCAACTGCCTCTATTGTCACCCATTGAAAGAGAAGACACCATATGAGCTCTTGAATGGTAGAAAGCCCAACATTACATATTTTTGGATCTTTGGTTGCAAATGCTATATCTTGAAGAAAGGTACTAGATTGGGTAAGTTTGATAAGAAATATGATGAAGGATTCCTACTTGGTTATTCTACTACAAGCAAAACATATAGAGTTTAGAATTTAGATAGTGGTACTCTTGAGGAAGTTCATGATGTTGAATTTGATGAAACCAAGGATTCACAGAGAGAGAATCAGAACTTAGAAGATGTTAGAGGCATTCAACTTTTAAATGCCATGAAGAACATGGATATTGATGAATTGAGGCCTATGCAAGTGAATGATGATGAAGATGATCAAGTGCAAGTGCTTTCTAACTCAAATATGCAAGATGATACAAATCAAATTAGTACAAGTGGCTCTTATGACAATGAAGAAGATCAAGTGGCTAGTACATCATCTCAACCTTTTAATCAAGCAAGTGCAAGCAATCAAGTTCTAATCCTCCAACCAATCAATATTGCAAGGGATCATACATTGGACACTATCATTGATGATATTTCAAGAGGTGTACAAACAAGATCAAGATTGACTTTATTTTATGAACACTTCTCATTTATGTCATCCATTGAACCAAAGAAGATAGATGAAGCATTAAAGGATGTTGATTGGGTGAATGCTATGCATGAAGAATTGAATAACTTCATAAAAAATCAAGTATGAGAATTAGTAGAAAGACCAAAGGAACCCAAAGGTTAGGGCCGTAACCCCTGGAGTTTACGGACCAGCCTTCGACAGATCGAGATCAGAGGGTGATTGACGCTGAACGAGAGTGTCTAGAGCCGATTCGATGATGGAGAGGCAATCTATGAGCTTCTGACCAACCTTATCGATGGATGCGATCAAAACGTCATTGTTGATTTGCCTCCTCTAGTAGCGAGGAAGCGTGCGGCGAGTTGTCAATGAAGGCAACCTCGGAGGTGGTTCTGAGATCAGAACTGTAGTCGTAAGTACGAGGGTGATCAACACAGAATTGATCTACACCGGCTCAAGGAGCTCTTCGACTCCATCAGCGTTGATGATCCATGAGATGGATCTGACCGTGAAGACCTGGTCAGACTACAGGACGGACGAAGAGCCTGTAGAAAAGCCATCTTGTTTGACAAGGAAACATCACGCACTCCCTTACCTAGCGCGCCAACTATCGACAGAATATCGCCGGTAGTCCTCCAAGGGGTATCCTACGAAGGTAGATTGATTAGTAGAGAAGCGTGTGATCAAGAACAAGAAGGCAACAGAAACACACGAGTTAGACAGGTTTAGGCCATGAGCATGATGTAATACCCTACTCCTATGGTCTGTTGGTTTGTATTATCTATTTATGATATTGCGTGTGATCAGATGCCTTAGGCTAGGCCTAGGATCTATATGGGATATCGACTAGAGGACCCCTGCCTCTCCTTATATACTCTAGAGGGGTAGGGTTATAAGTAAAGTATCCCATTTGGTACTATACAATGTCTTGCGGTGCACGCCGAGCAGCACAGTGCATGCCTTGATCTTATGGGCTGGGTCACCTCTGATGGTGCGGCTCATGTCTTGTCTTGTAGATATCAGGGGCGATACCCCCACAGCTAGTCCCCGAGCCTGACAGTAGGTGACATAGTCACGTGGTGCCAGGGTTAGAAAGTAGAAGACCATTCGAGCAGACAGCCAGTCCCCAAGCGTAGCCTTGAGATGAGAAAAGTGCACATTCACCGTAAGGTGAAGTGTGCCCACTTAGTCTCCAAGCCTGCTGGAAGATGAAGAATGAATCTTATAGTAGGGTCAAAGAAAAAGAAGTCTAAAAGCTTTGCTGACGTCATCCAACATGCGCGTATCAAAACCCTAGACGTGCTGCCCAAGATCAGCACCCTAATCCAAATAACATGGAGCAGCTTGATAGCACACCGATGAGACGTAGCAAGATCCGACCACCAAGGGCGATGTTCGAGCGCCAATGAGTCCTTAGCGTAGCTGGCGATGTCCGAGCACCGAGGAGTCCCCAGCATAGCTAGCAATGTCTGAGCACCGAGGAGTTTCTGGCCAAGCTAGTGAGGTCCGAGCACCGAGGAATCCCTGGCATAGCTAGGATGTCCGAGCACCAGGAGTTCCCGACAAAGCTGGCATGGTCCGAGTGAAAGCTCTAGTTTGGTTTTGGTGAATTGATGAAACCCTAAGTGCTAACCTAGTTTATCAAGTGATCTTGAGATAGGTAGCACACTTCAAGTGGAGAAGCTAATGAAGATCATAACATGACAATGGTGATGGCATGGCAATGATCAAGGGCTTAAACTTGAAAAGAAGAAAGAGAAAAATAAAAAGCTCGAAGCAAAGATATAATTTGTAGGAGCTATTTTGTTTTGGTGGTCAAGACACTTAGAGAGTGTGATCTCATTTTGGTTTGATAGCCGTACTATTAAAAGGGGTGAAACTCATATCGGAATACGGTTATCAAAGTGTCACTAAATGCTCTAACTCATTGCATATGCATTTAGGATCTAGTGGAGTGCTAACACCCTTGAAAATGTTTGTGAAAATATGCTAACACATGTGCACAAGGTGATACACTTGGTGGTTAGCACACTTGAGCAAGGGTGAAGAGAATGGAGGAGATGCCAGCGTCGGTCAAGTGACCGAACGCTGGATCCAAAAGCACCGGACGCTGACTGCCTACGTCCGGTCACACTGACTGGCGGTACAATGGCTAGGGTTTACCACTGGACGCTGGATCCAAAAGCATCGGACGTTGATTGCCTACGTCCGGTCACGCTGACTGGTGGTACAGTGGCTAGGGTTTACCACCAGACGTTGGGCTGTGTTTGGTCGAGGAAAACCGATTTTTGACCCTTACTATACTCGACCGGACGCTGAGGCTCTAGCGTCCAGTTAGTTTTGCCGGAGCGTCCAGTCAGCTTCATAGCCATTGAAATCTGACGAACAACGTTTGAAGCTGGTGACACGTGGCGTCCATCAGTGGTCCAGACGCTGAGGGCAGGGTTCGGTCAGTTGGACCGGAGCGTCCGGTCAGAGCGCAGTGTGCCTAGTGAAGGGGTACAACAGCTCTATTTTGTGGGGGCTTCTATTTATACCCCATGGCCGGCTATGGCTCATATCTTTGGCCATTTTCATTGACATAGCAACCTTGTGAGTCTAGCCAAAGTCCTCCCACTCATCTCCATCATTGATTCATCATCATAGTGAGATTAGGAGTGAATCCAAGTGTATTGCTTGAGTGATTGCATCTAGAGGCACTTGGTGTTCGTGTTTCGCTATGGATTTCGCTTGTTACTCTTGGTGGTTGCCGCCACCTAGACGGCTTAGAGCAGCGAGGATCATTGAGCGGAGGGTGGTGATTGTCTCCGGCTCTGATTGTGGTGATTGTGAGGGGTTCTTGACCTTTCCCCTGTGGAGCGCCAAAAGGTACTTTAGTGAATTGCTCATGGCTTGTGTGATCCTCGTCTTGTGTTGGTTGTGCGGCACCCTATTGAGGGTTTGGTATGTGAAGCCAATTAGCGCGTGAACCTCTAAGTGAGTGAATCACCATAACGAGGAGTAGCTTGCCGGCAAGCAAGTGAACCTCGGTAAAAATCATTGTGTTCATCCTTTGATTCCGAGGTGATTGGTCTTCATTATTATTTATCCTTGTGATTGATTGGTTCACTCCTCTACATGGCGGTATAACTATCTTGGTCACTCTCTTTATATTATCGCAAACTAGTTGACATGCTCTTTAGTGTAACTAGTTGTGAGAGCTTGCTTGCTTGATTGGTGTGGCTTTTTAGTTAGCCTTTGAGAGCACACTAACATAGGGTAGTGTCATAACTATTGTATGAATAGATACTATCTAAACTAGAATTGTGGTAGGTGGCTTGCATTTTGAGTAGGCTAGCGCAACACTTGCTTTACCTTATAATTGTCTAACCTTTTGTTAAGTGTTGTTGTAGAAATTTTATTAGACTATTCACCCCCCTCTAGCCATTAGGACTTTTCAAGTGGTATCAGAGACGAGGTCACCGTTATTTGAGGCTTAACAACCTTCGGTGTTAAAATGACTCAAATCAACAACACCAAGAAGCCACCCCAATTTGATAGCACAAATTATCCTTATTGGAAGTCAAAGATGACCACGCATATCAAGTCAATCAATAGAAAGGTGTGTAAGGTGGTAGAAACCAAAATTGAGATTGGTAATCCGGAGAATCCCACCATGATCGAAGAAATATTTCTCAAACAATGACATTGCTCTAAGCGCTATTTATGATGCAATTGATGAGAGAACATTTGAGCAAATCAAGAATATTAAGATGGCTCATGATGCTTGGAAGAAGTTGGAAGAATCATTTGAGGGCACTTAAGCCGTGAAGGGTGCAAAGGCATACATCCTCAAAGAAAAGTTTGCAAGCTTCAAAATGAAGGAGGATGAGAGTGTGCCGGAGATGTTTCATAGGCTTCAAGTGCTTATCAATGATCTTAAAGCACTTGGAGAAGAGGTGAAGGACAAGGACTTCTCCCACAAGTTATTGAGATGCTTACCTTCAAGATTTGGTACATTGGTCACCATTCTAGTGAGAAGCGGTTTGGACACCATGACACCAAACCAAGTATTGGGAGATATAATGACCGATGATACCTATAAAGATGATGATGAGAAGAAAGAAAAGAAAGAGAAGAAAGATGAGAAGAAAGATGAGAAGAAGATGAGCGTGGCATTCAAAGCCACATCATCCAAGGGCAAAGCAAAGCAAGAAACATCAAGTAAAGAAGATGAATCATGGGATGATGATGATGATGAGAAGATGGCTCTATTTGTCAAGAGATTTGGCAAGTTCATGGTAAAGAAGGGCTACCGTGCTAGAAGAAAGAAGTCTTCATCCAAGAACAAAGAAGAGTCAAAAAGGTGCTTCAAGTATGGAAGCAAAGATCATCTTGTTGCTCAATGCCCATACAATAGTGACAATGATGATGACAACAAGAAGAACAAGAAGAAGGACAAGAAGGAAAAGAAAGAGAAGAAGGATAAGATGGCATTCAAGAAGAAGGGTGGTTCATATGTAGTCACTTGGGATAGTGATGCTTCCTCAAGTGATGATGATGACAATAGTGATAATCACAAGACCACCAAGAAGAAGGTTCTTGCAAGTATTGCCATCAATGAGAATCCTTCTCTCTTCAAATCTTCATCATGCTTCATGGCTAAGACCACTAAGGTACATTCTTGTAATGATGAAAGTGATAAAGAACATATTGATGATAATGAACATGAAAAGGAAAATGATAGTGATAGTGATGATGATGAACCTACTAAGGATGAATTATTTGACATGCTAGAAGATGCTAGAGAACACTTTGATATCAAGAGAAGGGAATGCAAAAGCTTGCGTAAGGAACTAAAAGCCCTTAAGCAAGCCTTTGATGAGCTCAATGCATCTCATGAGAGGCTAGAGGAAGCCAATGAGAAGCTTGGCAAAACTCACAAAAAGCTTGAAAAGGCTCATTCCTCTTTACTTGATGAGCAAAATAAAAAGAGGCATGTTGAAACTTGCAATGTAGGTTTAACATGTGATATAATTGATGAATCACTATCTATGCCTATCATTGTTGCTCCTACTAACCCTTCTTGTAGTACTTCCACTTCTACCTCTTCTAGTAGTGATGATCTCACTTATGATGCCTCACTAGTGGTTGAGAATGAGAACCTCAAGAAGGAGGTCACTAAGCTCACCCACACCTTGGCTAAGGCTTATGGTGGTGAGGACCACTTGCTTATGACCTTGGGTAGCCAAAGAGTTTCTCTCTACAAAGAGGGATTGGGCTATACCCCCAAGAAAGGCAAGGTGGCCTTTGCTCCTCACAAGACTAGTTTTGTGAAGAACAATGGTCGGTTTTGCACTAGTTGCAAGCAAGTTGGTCACAAAGAGCAAGAATGCAAAAATAAGAGCAAAAATGCTAATCTATCCTCCATTAAGCTTAATTCTTCCTATATGCTTGTTAAGGGTACAAATGGTGTGAAGGCTAAGTTCATTGACAAACCATGGATGGGCTCAAAGAAGAAAGCCATTTGGGTGCCAAAGAGCTTGGTTACTAACCTTCAAGGACCCAAGCAAGTTTGGGTACCTAAAAAGAATTGATCTTCTTTTGTAGGTAAATTACAAAGCTGGAGGAAGGCATTGGGTTCTTGATAGTGGGTGCACTCAACACATGACCGGTGATGCAAGAATGTTCAACTCAATCAACACCAATGGCAATGATAGTTATGATAGTATCACATTTGGTGATAATGGCAAAGGCAAGGTCAAAGGGCTTGGTAAGATTGCAATATCCAATGACTTGAGCATATCTAATATTTTGCTAGTAGAGAGCTTGAACTTCAATTTGCTATCCGTGGCTCAATTGTGTGATCTTGGATTCAAATGCATATTTGGGGTAGATGACGTAGAAATCATAAGTGTAGATGGCTCTAATTTGATCTTCAAAGGTTTTAGATATGAGAATCTATACTTGGTTGATTTCAATGCTAGTAAAGCTAGATTATCTATATGCTTGTTCACTAAGTCTAGCATGGGTTAGTTATGACATAGAAGACTTGGCCATGTTGGAATGAAACAATTGAATAATTGGTTAAGCATAACTTGGTTAGAGGCTTGAAAGATGTTGTGTTTGAAAAGGATAACCTTTGTAGCTCTTGTCAAGCCGGCAAACAAGTTGGAAACACCCATCCTAAGAAAAGCATGATGAGCACTAGTAAAGCATTTGAGTTATTACATATAAACTTGTTTGGGCCAACACAATATACTAGCATTGGTGGTAATAAATATGGCTTTGTAATAGTGGGTGATTACACTAGATACACATGGGTATTCTTTCTTGTGGACAAAAGTGATGTGTTTGCAATATTTAAATCATTTGTCAAGGGCATTCACAATGAGTTTTAAACAACCATCAAGAGAGTTAGAAGTGACAATGGTAGTGAGTTCAAGAACACTAGAATTGATGAGTTGTGTGATGAATTTGGAATTAGACATTAATTTTTGGCCAAGTATACTCCACAATCAAATGGTCTTGTTGAGAGAAAAAATAGAACACTCATTGATATGGCTAGGTCTATGCTTAGTGAGTACAATGTGAGTCAATCTTTTTGGGCCGAAGCTATCAACATGGCTTGCTATTGTAGCAACCGCCTCTATTGTCACCCATTGAAAGAGAAGACACCATATAAGCTCTTGAATGGTAGAAAGCCCAACATTGCATATTTTTGGGTCTTTGGTTGCAAATGCTATATCTTGAAGAAAGGTACTAGATTGGGTAAGTTTGATAAGAAATGTGATGAAGGATTCCTACTTGGTTATTCTACTACAAGCAAAGCATATAGAGTTTGGAATTTAGATAGTGGTACTCTTGAGGAAGTTCATGATGTTGAATTTGATGAAACCAAGGATTCACAGGGAGAGAATTAGAACTTAGAAGATGTTAGAGGTATTCAACTTTTAAATGCCATGAAGAACATGGATGTTGATGAATTGAGACCTATGCAAGTGAATGATGATGAAGATGATCAAGTGCAAGTGCTCTCTAACTCAAATGTGCAAGATGATACAAATCAAATTAGTACAAGTGGCTCTTATGATAATAAAGAAGATCAAGTGGCTAGTACATCATCTCAACCTTTTAATCAAGCAAGTGCAAGCAATCAAGTTCTAATCCTCCAACCAATCAATATTGCAAGGGATTATCCATTGGACACTATCATTGATGATATTTCAAGAGGTGTACAAACAAGATCAAGATTGGCTTTATTTTGTGAACACTTCTCATTTATGTCATCCATTGAACCAAAGAAGATAGATGAAGCATTGAAGGATGTTGATTGGGTGAATGCTATGCATAAAGAATTGAATAACTTCACAAAAAATCAAGTATGAGAATTAGTAGAAAGACCAAAGGAACCCAAAGGTTAGGGCCATAACCCCTGGAGTTTACAGACCAGCCTTCGACAGATCGAGATCGGAGGGTGATTGACGCTAAATGAGAGTGTCTAGAGCCGGTTCAACGATGGAGAGGCAATCGATGAGCTTCTGACCAACCTTATCGATGGATGCGATCAGAACGTCGTTGTTGATCTACCTTCTCTAGTAGCGAGGAAGCGAGCGGCGAGTTGTCAATGAAGGCGACCTCGGAGGTGGTTCTAAGATCGGAACTACAGTCGTAGGTATGGGGGTGATCGACGCAGAATTGATCTGCATCGACTCGAGGAGCTCTTTGACTCCATCAGCGTTGATGATCCATGAGATGGATCCGATCGTGAAGACCTGGTCAGGCTACAGGAGGAACGAAGAGCCTATAGAAAATCCATCTTGTTCGATAAGGAAACATCACACACTCCCTTACCTAGCGCGCCAACTATCGATAGAATATCGCCGGTAGTCCTCCAAGGGGTATCCTACGAAGGCAGATTGATTAGTAGAGAAGTGTGTGATCAAGAACAAGAAGGCAACAGAAACACACGAGTTAGACAGGTTTAGGCCATGAGCATGATGTAATACCCTACTCCTATGGTCTGTTGGTTTGTATTATCTATTTATGATATTGCGTGTGATCAGATGCCTTAGGCTAGGCCTAGGATCTATATGGGATATCGACTAGAGGACCCCTGCCTCTCCTTATATACTCTAGAGGGGTAGGGTTATAAGTAAAGTATCCCATTTGGTACTATACAATGTCTTGCGGTGCATGCCGAGCAACACAGTGCATGCCTTGATCTTATGGGCTGGGTCACCTCTGATGGTGCGACCCATGTCTTGTCTTGTGGATATCAGGGGCGATACCCCCACAGCTAGTCCCCGAGCCTGACAGTAGGTGACGTAGTCACGTGGTGCCAGGGTCAGAAAGTAGAAGACCATCTGAGCAGACAGCCAGTCCCCGAGCGTAGCCTTGAGATGAGAAAAGTGCACATTCACCGTAAGGTGAAGTGTGCCCACTTAGTCTCCAAGCCTGCTGGAAGATGAAGAATGAATCTTATAGTAGGGTCAAAGAAAAAGAAGTCTAAAAGCTTTGCTGACGTCATCCAACATGCGCGTATCAAGACCCTAGACGTGCTACCCAAGATTAGCACCCTAATCCAAACAACATGGAGCAGCTTGATAGCACACCGATGAGACGTAGCAAGATCCGACCACCAAGGGCGATGTTCGAGCGCCAATGAGTCCTTAGCATAGCTGGCGATGTCCGAGCACCGAGGAGTCCCCAGCATAGCTGGCAATGTCTGAGCACCGAGGAGTTTCTGGCCAAGCTAGTGAGGTCCGAGCACCGAGGAATCCCTGGCGTAGCTAGGATGTCCGAGCACCAGGAGTTCTCGACAAAGCTGGCATGGTCCGAGTGAAAGCTCTAGTTTGGTTTTGGTGAATTGATGAAACCCTAAGTGCTAACCTAGTTTATCAAGTGATCTTGAGATAGGTAGCACACTTCAAGTGGAGAAGCTTTGATGGATGTTGATTGGGTGAATGCTATGGATGAAGAATTGAATAACTTCACAAGAAATCAAGTATGGGAGTTGGTAGAAAAACCAAAGGGACATAATATGATTGGAACCAAATGGGTCTTTAGAAACAAGTAAAATCAAGATGGGATAGTAGTAAGGAACAAAGCAAGATTGGTAGCACAAGGCTATACTCAAATTGAAGGTCTTGACTTTGGAGAAACATATGCCCCGGTTGCTAGATTGGAAGCAATTAGAATCTTGCTAGCCTATGCTTGTGCCCACAACATCAAGCTCTTCAAATGGATGTTAAGAGTGCATTTCTCAATGGTTATATCAATGAAGAAGTATATGTTGAGCAACCTTCCGGTTTTGAAGATGATAAGAAGCCCAACCATGTATACAAGTTGAAAAAGGCATTGTATGGATTGAAGTAAGCACCTAGAGCATGGTATGAGAGATTAAGGGATTTCCTACTCTCTAAAGGGTTCACTATGGGCAAGATTGACACCACTCTATTTATCAAAAAGATTGGAAAAGATCTATTTATTTTGCAAATCTATGTAGATGACATCATATTTGGATCAACCAATCAAGATTTTTGTGATGAGTTTGGAAAAATGATGGCTAATGAGTTTAAGATGTCCATGATTAGAGAATTGAGTTACTTTCTTGGTCTTCAAATCAAGCAATTGAAACATGGTACATTTGTAAGTCAAGGCAAGTATATCAAGGACATGATCAAGAAGTTTGGCATGATTGATAGCAAAGTCATTAGCACACCAATGGGAACCAATGGCAACTTGGATAGTGATGCAAGTGGAAACATGGTGGATCAAAAGTTGTATCGGTCTATGATTGGAAGCCTACTCTATGTGACCACATCAAGGCCAGATGTCATGTTTAGTGTATGCATGTGTGCAAGATTTCAAGCCTCACCAAGAGAAAGTCATTTGAAGGCTACAAAGAGGATATTGAGGTACTTGAAGCATAAATCAAATATTGGTTTATGGTATCCCAAAGGAGCAAAGTTTGAGCTTGTTGGTTACTCCTACTCGGACTATGCGGGATGCAAGGTTGAAAGGAAGAGCACCTCGGGCACATGTCAATTATTGGGAAGATCACTTGTTTCATGGTCATTAAAGAAGCAAAATAGTGTTGCATTATCAACCGCCAAAGCCGAATACATATCCACCGATAGTTGTTGTGCACAAGTACTTTGGATAAAGGCCACTTTGAGTGACTTTGGAATCAAGTTCAAGAAAGTGCCAATACTATGTGATAATGAGAGTGCAATCAAGCTAACCAACAATCCGGTGCAACATGCAAGAACAAAGCATATTGATATTTGCCACCATTTCATAAGAGATCACCAACAAAAAGGGAACATTTGCATTGAGAGTGTAGGCACCGAAGATCAACTTGCCGATATATTCACCAAACCATTGGATGAGAAAAGGTTTTGCAAGATAAGGAATGAGTTGAACATATTAGATTTCTCAAATATGTGTTGATGCACCCCCCACTCATATGACATGCCTCTCCTTCGAGCAATCCAAGGTAAACGTTGATTGGCATGGCATACATCCTTTCTAAGGACATGTTTAGTGCATCTAGTCATATTTTCTATCTTATTAGGACCTTTCAAGTGGTTCTATTTTATTAGGCTTATTCATGAAAATCAAATGATTTTGATGTCTATATGGTATCACTATTGCTTTTATGCTTGACTTGATCTAGTGATAGCATATGACATGTTTATGGCCTTGTAAACCTAGTGTTTAATCTAGAAAATGAACTATAAGTGTTTAACTCAATATGGTATAAGATAACCCATATTTGGAAGTGTGAAGAAGCTTGTCCTTGGATCAAACCGAGTTAAATATCTTAGGTAAATGATCTAGACTAGATCAAATTTGGGAAAATGATCCTCACCCCATTGATTGACATTGATAATCTCAACCCTATAAGTAATACTATCTATATTTAGAACCTTTGTGATCATTGATGACAAAGGGGGAGAAAAACAAAGATAGTAGTAAAAATAGTGAAAAAGGGGGAGAAATATCATAAAGGGAGAGAAACATAAAGATATCTTGATATATGAGAGAAATGAACAAAAGAAATGGATCAACTAAAAGTTTGAGCACACAAGTAGGGGGAGCAAGTTCATGAACTTGTATGATGCATTTGAATGTGCATTTCATATGTTTGCTTGCATAGCACAAGTTCTAAAATTCAAAATATCCATGCTTGTGTGAATATGCTAGTTGTAAGATTGAATGATGAAATGAAATCACTAGATCACTTTTATTTCCAAGTAAGTCTTTACAAGTGGTATCTTTCTAAAGTATATTTCCAAGTGGTATTGAGCTAACCTTGGTGCTAAGGATGATATATTGGTGCACTCTGATTGGTATCACGCTTCAAATGTCCATCTCTTATACCTTAGCATTATGTGGTAGACATTGACTCCTATATTTCCTATCTAAGCATATATGCAAGCTTCAATCCAAACTCTTAGCACATATATAGGGGGAGCAATTGCTACTATTTGGGGTTCATAAAACTTGTCCATATTCTTTTACACATGGTAAATATGCTTGGGCAAGCAGCATAAATTCAATTAAATTCTAATTCATATCTTTGTATAAGGGTTGTCATCAATTACCAAAAAGGGGGAGATTTAAAGCTCTAGTTTGGTTTTGGTGAATTGATGAAACCCTAAGTGCTAACCTAGTTTATCAAGTGATCTTGAGATAGGTAGTACACTTCAAGTGGAAAAGCTAATGAAGATCATAACATGACAATGGTGATGGCATGGCAATGATCAAGGGCTTAAACTTAAAAAGAAGAAAGAGAAAAACAAAAAGCTCAAGGCAAAGGTATAATTTATAAGAGCTATTTTGTTTTGGTGATCAAGACACTTAGATAGTGTGATCACATTTAGGTTTGATAGCCGTACTATTAAGAGGGGTGAAACTCGTATCGGAATACGGTTATCAAAGTGCCACTAGATGCTCTAACTCATTGCATATGCATTTAGGATCTAGTGGAGTGCTAACACTCTTGAAAATATTTGTGAAAATATGCTAACACATGTGCACAAGGTGATACACTTGGTGGTTAGCACACTTGAGCAAGGGTGAAAAGAATGGAGGAGATGACAGCGTCGGTCAAGTGACCGAACGCTGGATCCAAAAGCACCGGACGCTGACTGCCTACGTCCGGTCGTGCTGACTGGCGGTACAGTGGCTAGGGTTTACCATCGGACGCTGGATCCAAAAGCACCGAACGCTGACTGCCTGCGTCCGGTCATGCTGACTGGTAGTATAGTGGCTAGGGTTTACCACTGGACGCTGGGCTATGTCCGGTCGAGGTGGACCGGACACGTCCAATCGAGGAAAACCGATTTTTGACCCTTACTATACTCGACCGGACGCTGAGGCTCCAGTGTCCGATTAGTTTTGCCGGAGCGTCCAGTTAGCTTCATAGCCATTGAAATCTGACAAACAGCGTTTGAAGCTAGTGACACGTGGCATCCATCAGTGGACCAGACGCTGAGGGCAGGGTCCGGTCAGTTGGACCGGAGCGTCCGGTCAGAGCGTAGTGTGCCCAATGAAGGGATACAACGGCTCTATTTTATGGGGACTTCTATTTAAGCCCCATGGCCGGTTATGGCTCATATCTTTAGCCATTTTCATTGACATAGCAACCTTGTGAGCCTAGCCAAAGTCCTTCCACTCATCTCCATCATTGATTCATCATCATAGTGAGATTGGGAGTGAATCTAAGTGCATTGCTTGAGTGATTGCATCTAGAGGCACTTGGTGTTCGTATTTCGCTGTGGATTTCGTTTATTACTCTTGGTGGTTGCCACCACCTAGATGGCTTGGAGCAGCGAGGATCATTGAGCGGAGGGTGGTGATTGTCTCCGGCTCCGATCGTGGTGATTGTGAGGGGTTCTTGACCTTTCCCCGGCGGAGCACCAAAAGGTACTTTAGTGAATTGCTCATGGCTTGTGTGATCCTCATCTTGTGTTGGTTGTGCGGCACCCTATTGAGGGTTTGGCATGTAA
This sequence comes from Miscanthus floridulus, assembly GCF_019320115.1. Taxonomy (NCBI): domain Eukaryota; kingdom Viridiplantae; phylum Streptophyta; class Magnoliopsida; order Poales; family Poaceae; genus Miscanthus; species Miscanthus floridulus. The sequence continues at coordinate 53,272,958 of NC_089590.1, read as the reverse complement.
AGCCAATTAGCGTTTGAACCTCCAAGTGAGTGAATCGCCATAACAAGGAGTAGCTTGCCGGCAAGCAAGTGAACCTCAGTAAAAATCATTGTGTTCATCCTTTGATTTCGAGGTGATTGGTCTTCATTATTATTTATCCTTATGATTGATTGGTTCACTCCTCTACATAGTGGTATAACTATCTTGGTCACTCTCTTTATATTATCGTAAACTAGTTGACAAGCTCTTTAGTGTAACTAGTTATGAGAGCTTGCTTGCTTGGTTGGTGTGGCTCTTTAGTTAGTCTTTGAGAGCGTACTAACATAGGGTAGTATCATAACTATTGTGTGAATAGACACTATCTAAACTAGAATTGTGGTAGGTGGCTTGTATTTTGAGTAGGCTAGCACAACACTTGCTTCGCCTCATAATTGTCTAACCTTTTGTTAAGTGTTGTTGTAGAAATTTTATTAGGCTATTCACCCCACCTCTAGCTATTAGGACCTTTCATCGAGCACTAAGGAGTTCCCAGGCGAAGCAGGCGAGGTCCGAGCACCGAGGAGTCTCCAGAGTAGCTGGCGATGTCCAAGCACCAAAGAATTCCTGGTGAAGCTGGCGAGGTCCAAGCACCGAGAAGTCCCCGGTGAAGCCAGCGAGGTTCGAGCACCGAGGAGTCCCCGACATAGCTGGAGATGTCTGAGCACTAAGGAGTTCCTGGTGAAGCTGGCGAGGTCTGAGCACCGAGGAGTCCCTAGCGTAGCTGACGATGTCTGAGCACCGAGAAGTCCCCGACATAGCTGGCGACGTCCATGCAGTGAAGTGTGCCCACTTAGTCCTCGAGCACGAAGAATCCGAGCATCGAGGAGTTCCCGGCGTAGCTGGCGATGAAGCATGAGAGATGAACAGTCTGATCAACTGGATGGCAGCGAAGTGCGCATTGAGTAGAAGCAACCGACGAACAGTCTGATCAACTGGTCGATGACAAAGTCCATGAACCAAGCGGTCCGACCAGTGGATCGGTGGAGAAGTTCGAGCACCAGGTGGTCCGATCACCTAGACGATGATCCTGTAATACAAATATATAGAACGGGTAGTACATGATGTAAAAATATATGGACTCTAGAGAAAAATTAGCAATGGCTATGAAATAGCGTATATAGTTCGGCGATCAGTTGGTGTGAAGATGTAATTATATTTAATATAAACCGCCCGACTAGTTAGTGTGTAGCTGAGTCTCTAGCCTAGCTAGCCTGTTAATCATAACACGGAGCGTGGAGTCCGTGTGCGTGTAGGAAGAATAAAGCATCGCTAAGGAGCCGCTGCCGACCACCCATAATGTAGAGGGCAGACGCTCGTGCACGTGTAGGGAGAAGCCAGAGATAGGGTCGTCTCTAGAGGCGTTCGAGCATCAACGCGACTGTTCAGGGGTTCGAAAAATCGTTTGGAGAGCAAACATGAAAAAAACAGCTTGGAGAAATATCATAGTGATATACAAAGATTGGAGAATATTTAGAAAAATATTACATCGTGACTTATCTTTAGACAGAATGTCTGGTCGACGGCGTATGGCGTTATCTTATCGGCATTGACGAAATTGCCCGGCTCTCGAGCTTTTCGAACTGTCATATGGCGGCGGTCGTGGTCATCTTTAGTTTCCTCTTCCCGTGGGGGGCTATCAACGCTGACGTTGAAGATTGCACCCCCACGAAAAGGAGGGAGAGGAATTTGTTTGGTGGTGGTTTCGGCGACAGTCTCCGTAGAGCCCTAGGACTCGGAGTCCAGATTCTCCTCCAGAATGGTTTGGAGGGATGCTCTGGGGCGTCGGCCGACATGCAGCATGTTGACGACCGGCGGTCGCTGGTCAGTGATCTAGTCGGTGAGAGGATGGAAGTCTCCAACCTAGTCAGTGAATTTGCCCCTTAGGGCATCTTGGTAAGCAGCGGCGACGTTGGCGAACCCGAAGGGTAGGGTCGTAACCCCTGGACTTTTCCTGAGTAGCCTCCGATGGATCTAGATCGGAGGATGGTCGGCGCTGAACGAGAGTGTCCAGAGCTGATTCGGCGATGGAGAGGCAATCAACGAGTTTCTGACCAACCTGATCGATGGATGCGATCAGATCATCGTTGTTGATCTGCATCCTCTGGTTGCAAGGACGTGGGCGGCGAGTTGTAGATGAAGGCGACCTTAGAGGTGGTTCTAAGATCAGAACTATAGTCACAGGTGCGGGGGTGATTGGCGTAGAATTGATCTGCACCGACTCGAGGAGCTCTCCGACTCCATCAGCGTTGATGATTCACGAGATGGATCCAACTATGAAGATCTAGCCAGGCTACGGGAGGGACGAAGAGCCTACAGAAAAGTCATCTTGTTCGATAAGGAAACAACACACACTCCACTACCTGGCGCGCCAACTGTTGACAGAATATCATCGGCAGTCCTCCGAGAGGCATCCCACGAAGGTAGATTGATCGGTAGAGAAGCGTGTGATCAAGAAAAAGAAGACAACAGAAACACACGAGTTAAACAGGTTCAGGCCGTGAGTATGATGTAATACCCTACTCCTGTGGTCTGTTGGTTTATATTAGCTATTGTATGATATTGCGTATGATCAAATGCCTTAGGCTAGGCCTAGGATCTGTATGGGATATCGACTAGAGGACCCCTGCCTCTCCTTATATACTCTGGAGGGGTAGGGTTACAAGGAAAATATCCTATTTGATACTATACAATGTCTTACGGTGCACGCTGAGCAGCGCCGCGCACGTCTTGATCTTGTGAGCTAGGTCACATTTGATGGTGCGGCCTATGTCTTTTCTTGTGTATACCGGGGGTCATACCCCCACACCCTCTTTGCGAGGGCTCTCTCTGGCTCTGGCTCCGGCTCCGGCTCCGGCTCCATGCTACAGTGCGAGGAGCCACATCTGGAGGAGCTAGAACTTCTTCGGGCTCTTGGTTTATTTCACGAGGAGAAAGAAAAACAGCTCTTTGCTATAGTAGCTAGTCATGAGGAGCCGGAGCCACCGGAAGTCTCGCCAAACGGGCTCTAAAATGCCAACTCAAGATGACTAGAGCATTTATATAAATTTCACCCTAAAACAAACAGAATGGCACACAAGCCTACCCAGTCAACCGCCGTGCAAAAAAAATCCTGGACTGAATAGCAAAGTTGACACCTACACTTGCACTAATAATAATAAAAAAATTGCAGGCCCTTCTTCTCGAAGCGATCCAAGGCTTCGGTTCGTGCACCTCGCCGAGGGTCCTATTCGCGAAAGGGACCTCCCCTCCCCTCACAACGCATCAAATTTATTGCACTGCTCTGCTGCCTCTCATGAATGGCGTTTATTTAAGGTCTCCACCCTCCGCCCCGGGGAATTCTTATCGCGGAATTTTTTGGGTTCTCGGGCTCCGCTGCGATCCATTCCGTCCTCGCCTTGCCGCCCCTCCCGCCGGTTCTCCCGGAGCTTTCTTTCTGGCCGGCGCAGCAGAGAAGGCGAAACTGAATTGCTGCGGCGCCTGCACACGCAAAGGTCAGAGCTCCTCCGATCCTTCACAGCTTCACTCCGTCTCCTGTTCTTGTGGTGCTGTCGTCCTCCTTCGCCCACGGCTGGACTAGTTCTGCATGCGAGTGAGGAGCGGAGGGGACTTGTTTCTTGGCCATGTTCATCTTCCCATGTTGCTCGTTTTTGCTCTGTTATTATTTCTTCAGAAGCTCTGATCTGAAGAACTGGTGGGTGAGTGGTAGAGTCGCAGAAGTAGCATTCGATATGCATGTTTCATGATTCTGGATTGGAGGCGCATCATTTTTGTCACCCAAAAAAGAGGGAAAGTAGAGTCTTTGATCCGAGCTTCCTCTTGTTTGGCTTGCTGTTCTTGCCTGCTCGTAGTTACTGCGCTGGGCCGCACAGTCCTATGTAATTACTCCTCCATAGGCCTTACCGACACAGTCTGATGCCCAGTTAAAGCCATGCCATCAGAGTCCGGAGCTCCTCGGGGCCCTTGCAAGTTTCTTCAAGACTTGGAGCCCTCTGGTTTCATGCTGGGGTAAGTGGTGGATCGGTGCGCGGTTGGTGGTTTCGCTCCTGTTTCCCTGTCCATCGTCCTACTTGCTTGCTTGCTTCTTTCCGTGAGAGGAAAGGAAGAAACCAGGGCGTGCTTGTCCTGTGATCCAACCAGGTCCTTGTCTCCCTTTGCTTTGCTTCGTATGGTATGGTATGGTACCGCTACTTCGTTCCTTTCTCTGTCTGCCTGTATGCCTGACCGACCGTCTCTGCATCGACGCGTATAGAAAACCCTGCAGTTTTGGTATCCGGTGCTTTGTCTGGTGCTTGTGCTGTCCTGTGCTGTGTAGTCTAGCTGTATGCGTGTGTACATTGAGGCTGACTTTCTCCCTGGAAACGCTTGATGTTTGGTGTGTCCAAATGCCGCGAAGGAGTTGTTGGGCGGGCCGGTCGTTGCCTCCTCTGCTTTCGCTCTTCAGAGCTTGTGTTTTCCTTAAGCGTTATGTGTTTGCGACATGGTTTCGTCTTTTGATTTCTTTTTCATCCTTTCTTTTTTTGGGTGTCTCTGAAAGGGTGTAAAGTGTCTTGTTCTATCAGGACGCTGCGAGACTTTTCCTCCCATGGGAATCTAGTTTACGCGAAACGCGGTATTTGTTTGCAGATGGATGGACATCGGCATTCGCAAACGCAGCCTTTTGTCCTCCATTCTGGAGAACAGGAAGCATGCACTTTTTTGTCTGTGTGGATCATGGGAGTATTTGACTTCTAATATTTCTCTCTCTTCTTCTTCTTCTTTTCTTTTGCAGGAAATAATGAGCACTGTTTAGCAAAGGCAGCTCCTGAGTCCTGAGGCATGGCTAGTACTTAAGGATACTGTATGCGCAGATCATGAAGATAGGTAAGTGAGTTTCACATCTAGTCTTCTGCCTTTATTTGTAAAAGCATTTGCTTAATTGCATCAGTTAAGCACGGTTGCATTCTGATTTCTATGATTCTTGATGCTAGCCTGGTTTTGGGCTGTGGCAAAGGCTGATTGTGGCTTTATAGGGTAGTCGGTTGATAGATTGCGATCTGATAGCATGATGCATTTCATTTGCTAGGATAACTGAACTGAGAATTGTGCATAGGATCGTTGATACGTCATGTGATTTGCTAGAGTCCACCTCATCCCTGTGATTTTTTTCTGGTAATTATTTGTGCAATTGTCTCACTCAGCATGATAAATACCTCATCAATGTTCGCTTTCATACGCCTGTTATGTTCTGCGTTAATCTTCATAGAAGGATCCATTATACCAATTTCAGTCTGTTTTAATTTTTATGCAATCTCTATATTGATTTGATGGATACAAAAAAAAAACTATTCTTGGATCAAGAAAAGAAAACACTATTGTGTTTGTATTGAATCATGATTTTCGTTGATTTGGTAGGAACACTGTCAGTTCTTGGCTTTTGTTCCTTCAGGACTACCAATAACATCTTAGTTAAGCAAATAAACTTTTCTGGGTTTCTTTATGACAAAATGTGCTTTATTTGAGTTGTGAGTCACTGCAGGAAAGTTTAATGCTTGCATATGATTACAGTGATAGCGCAACTAAAAGGAAAAAGAAACTACAGATGAACTTACCTGAAGTACTCTAATGTTAATTCCATGATAATAAGTTCTTTGCATATATTTCTTGTCCTGGTTGGGTTGGTCATCAGTTATTACTATTATAATCTTAGAAATAGCTTTACTCATTTATTGACGTTGCAAACCAGAAACAATAAATGTCGATTATGATATGTTTGCTTCATTATGATTTTTTTTCTTCTCTGTTCACACTCTTAATAGCTGATTTTGATATTGGCATGCAGATGATGAAAGGCCTTACCAAAGTCATATTTTTCATGATCTTGCATCTAACGGTAGTCCTAAATTAGACTGTGAGGCTGAAAGACAAAGTAATCACAAATTTTTGGCAGATAAAATGGTTGAACAAACCAATCAATCTGAACTTAGTTTTGTGAAGGCTGAGCATCTGAATGGAGGTAAAATTGGGCAGACACGCATTGAGGATTACTCGTATGACAAGGATGTTGTAGAGATCAAACTGCCAGATACAGTTCTTTCTTCTGATTACGGTGTCCATTTTGTCAAGGATGTCTGCATTGATGAAGGAGTTCTTCCTAATCAAAAGACTTCATCAGAAAAGCAAGTAGATCAAAAGGTATCCATGAACTTTGATTCCTCAGAATATACAAATGGTGACCTAAGGGAAGAGATAAGTGCTGACTCTACAAAAACTGCACATGGATTAAAATCAGAAATAGTTATCCTACCTGTCATGTGTGATACTGATGGCAATACTGGGGAACAGAACTCCTCATGCAAAAAGCATGATCTTGAAGATAACAATACTGCAGATGTATCTACCGATTCTAATGATGAGGAATTAAATCCCAAACAATTACCATGTCATGAAGTTGCACAAGATTGCCAGGAGGTTGGCAGTATCATTTCTGAGAGCAATGAAAATCAGGACCGGCTTTTCACTGGAGAAACAACCCATCAAGTATGCAACTACTTAACTTATACAGTTCAGTATTTGCAACTAATCTGTATGATCACCACTTTAACTCTTACAATTCATTGATCACCACTTTAACTCTTACAATTCATTCTTTCCCTTGATGTGTATCATAATGTTCGATGATTGTATGTAAACTATAAATTGTTTGTTCTGTTCCCCGAAAAATGTGATTTGGTATTACATACGTAGTTTATTTGGCTCAATAAATGAGCAACTGCACATATAATTTTAACTATTTCATCACTTATATATCTCTACACCATTGGAGCACATAACATGATTGATCTTTGTTACAGGTTTCATCGAATGATTGTTATGAAACTGGAATTGGTATTGCATCGGAGACCAGTAACATCATTCACAATGATTTACCAGTACAATCAGCCGCTGCTGATTTCTCGGTGGTGATACCTGAGGAAGTTGCTGTCAGTGCTGCATTGGATATGGAAGGATCCAATCAAGTTAATCACTATAACCCTTTTATTGCCTATGGATCACTAGACGAGACATGGGAACCTAATTACTCTCTCCCTACTATTGTGAATGCCGCATCTATAGCACCCATCTGTCCTATTGAAAAGACAGATAGTTTTAGTGATCTTGTCAACAGAGCACTGAAAGGATTTGATCCCATTGAAATAGATGAAGCCATAATTGAAGAGAATAGGTTAGATTCTGTTGAAGAAAGTTCAAGTACATTGGATGTCCAAGCATCTGAACAATGTAATGATCAGAGTGAGAGTCTCACTAATAATGATGTGAAGACTGATGTAGCACATGAAATGGGCACTGCTACATCTCTATCCATTAGCAATGGAGAGCATAGTGACGTCAAAAGTGATAATGGTCAGAAATATGAGATTGATGGTCAAGATATAAATGATTTCAACCCAAGAGATGCGGAGCTTGGCACAAAAATAAGTGAGGACATCACGGATAGTAAGAGTTCAACTCCTGTGCAAACAGAATCTGTGGTTCAACAAAATGGGCCTGATAGCGCAAAAGTGACCGCACAAACTGTTATTCGCAATCCCTTTGAATCAAGCTTCTCTGGACCTAGCATTACCTCAGGTCCACTAACGCCCTCTGGTCACATACCTTATTCTGGCAATATTTCTCTTCGATCAGAAAGTAGCACAACAAGTACTCGGTCCTTTGCATTTCCAGTGTAAGTGCAGATTATCTGATTACTTATTTTCAGCATAGAACTGCTTTCTCGCCCCGCAATATTGTTGCTTAATTCTCTTAAACAAATCAATCCTTCTCTATATACATCTACATGTCGTAATTGATAAAATCTAGCCCCATATAAGCAACTTCATAGTTTGTTGTACATCTGAATGGGACAGCATTGAATTTGTTCTTCTATAACGGTAATTAGTCAACAACATAAGTTCCCCTGCCTAAAGGAATATCAGTCAGGCATGGATATAATTTCCCTTATGCTAACTGCTACCTCATAACGTCATACTTTGGTTGTACTGTCATGGGCTCATGGCAGTTTCTGAACTTTCGGACCAATCAATAGGAATTCTTCATAAATGTTGTCATTACACGAAACTTTCTTTGTTTTGTTCTCATGGGTTCAAGCATCATTCATGGGATTAAGCATCTTCCTTTTGTTCTCCAATTCACAGACTACAGAACGAGTGGAACAGCAGCCCCGTGAAGATGGCAAAGGCCGACCGCAGGCGTCTGAAGGAAGACCGAGGCTGGGGTTACAGAATCCTTTGCTGTAAATTCTGAATGCGCCTGCCCCTGCATCCTTTTTGCCTGTTGAGTTGAGCCCTTCGTGTCTGTCACGCTTGAGCCCGTGGAGGTCCATGTTAAATTCATTCAAATGTTTCTCTCCTCTCCCCCTTCTCTTTTCTTTTCTGCCCCCCCCCCCCCCCCCCCCCCACCCCCCCCCCCCCCCCCACCCCCCCAATGCCCTGCTGTTCTTATTTATCTCTAGCAGGTTAATGGCTTGTCGGATTCGGTAGTGGCTTGTAATTTACAACACTATGATGAGTGAGGAATTAAGGTATAGCTTTGGTATAGGATTTGTGGATACTTGTTGAGGTATTATTCCAGATGAACATCCATGGAGGGTGCTATTTGAGCCGTGATACTCTGCTGCCAGAAACCGAGAATCAGTGAAGTAATTTCTGTTAGCCGGTGAAGCGACAGAACAACATGACAGTAAATTGGTGCAAATACATGTAAATCACTGAATCTGTTACAAGCATATGAGCACATCTGCGACCTGATACTGGTGCGGATGTGCATGTGCATACTACTACATGTCATCTATCCTCAAGCATGAACACCATTGACAAAATTGCTCATCTGCACATGAACGATCCATGCTGTTGCAGATTGGGCTAAACAGGTTGTCCAGCTTGAAGGCCAGATTAAGGCTAGCCACAAGACATTATTTGATATGGGCAACTACGTATATAAACCCTCCTAATCAACTAGGATTATGACAACTAAAGCCTGAAGAACGAAGCAGCTAGGTAGCTCTAAGCCTCTAACTATATGTACCGAACTAGTCATGCCATTCCCAAGTTCAAATGGCCCGAGAGCACGCCGAGGAAGCTAGCTATTACGTACAGCACTAGCTATCTCTATCCCTCTAGGGCTTCTTATTCACCTGCAGCGGCGTGGCGCCGTTGTTGATCGGCCGGCGGCGGCTCGCCCTGGACGCGTAAGTCCCTCCTGAGCATGTCGTACATCTCGGTGACCGCGTCGCCGTGCTTCGCCGCCGCGCGCATCTTCACCGTCCGCGGCCGTGAGCCTGCGGAAGTCGTCGTCGTTGTCGCTCCCTCGGTGGCTTTGGTTCCCTCCTTGTTCGGCGCACCGAGCTTCCGCCCTGGGAGTACCTTGCTGGCAGCTAAATCATCGTCGTCGGTGGACGCCAACGCCTCGCCGAGGTTCTGCGTACAGTCATCCAAATCCACTAGTAACTAGAGCAAAATATGTACATGTACTAGAATCTGTCAGTAGATGACTACTAGATTTAACTAGCTCTCTGCTCTGTGATCAGAACAACCAACGATGAGAGTAGATTTGGCGTTTTCACTAACCTCGTTTCCTCTGTTGTCCAGTCCATTATTGTTTGGGTTTAGCACGACAACTGCAAGAACAGTGAAGATGGACGGGTCAAGACAAAATCTCAAGTGCATGTGCATCGACTGCGACTGCACAACAAGATGGACCAGGACTCACCTTGGCGAGCACAGGCGGTGGGGAGGTGAATAGTGAGCAAGGAGACGATGAGCAAGATAACTACAACAAGACTCATTGCACTAGTTCTCCTGATGCAGCTCATCATGGTGTGAAGTTTCTCCTGCAAACTATGCATACATCAGTTCGATTGATCGCTTGTGTGGTTGTTTGTGTGTGTGATATATGCCCTCAGTTGCAAGCTAGGAAGAAGAATTTGTTGAAGAGAAGAGGTAGAGGAGAGGAAACGCGGCGTGGGGGTTGTTGGGCTTTTATAGAGAGGAAGATGATACAATGCTTGTAGCTAGTACATCTAGCTAGGGATGGATGGATGGATATGCAGTCAAAGCAAGCTGAGAGGAGAGCTAGGAATATCTGTTACAACCGTACTCCCGCGTTAGTTTTCTTTAACAAACCCTAGGAATAGTTTATGGATTGGTCCTGATTGCGCCTGACCAAGGTACCAAAGTAACCCAAGCATCCAAGAGTCTTTGAATTACGTCTGAAAAGGATTCTGTACTCTGCGTATATTTCATCGACTCAAATGTGTTAGCAAGGAGTGAGAGAGAAGTTGATAGTAGTATGACATTACAAGACCAAGTACTAATAACTTAGGAGTATATGATTTCCTCTAATGTCAAATACTAACATATGTTGAGATACTATCAATCTCCGACTATATATAGTTGTTTGTGTCCATATACTCCCTCTATCCCAAAATGATAAACGTATTTTGATAATGAAAAAGTCAAGCAAAATATACATGTTGACTGTTAATTTATCTTATATATATTGTCATTTGCAAAAGAATCAATACAATACCATAGGCACTTTGAACACAAGTTTCATGTTCTAAACTTGTATATAATTTGAATAATTGTTAGTTTTTTTTGCGAGTTTTGTATAAGTTGAGTTTTCCCTATTTGAAATATGATTATGGCCATGTTCGCTTGTCTTATAATCCGTACTTTTCAGCTTATTTTTCAGTTGGAATAGTATTTTTCTCTCACAACAAATCAGTCGGAACAGTATTTTGACTTTTTCAGCGAAGCGAATGGGGCCTATCATTCCGGGATGGAGGGAATATAATTTAGTGGCTATAGCCTCATTTAACTCCACTAATAACTGTTGGAGAGGCTCTTCGCTAAATGCTATAGCATCTAGGGATTTCGAACCACAGATACTGTATTTTCATATGTACGATGTGAGAGACTTGGCGAACACAATGGACAAGCAGCTGCAGGCAAGGCGCCAACTCAATCTTTGCTTTGGTCGCTTGGGAGCTCTAGAAGGAGCAAGACTCGTTGGAGAAGGCAACGAAGTTAAAAGTGCCCAAAAATTTGGAATCGTCTTCGATCAAAGATAAAGAATCACAGCCACTTTCTTTTGATGCTCTTGATGATTCTATTTTGCTAGCTTCTACTAGTGCACTAGGAATTTCACTCAGGGTTAATGAGCAGGAAGGTTTTCCTGTTCTTTAAAATCTTTAAAAGATGTGGAGTCACATAGACTATCTCAGTTTTTTTAATTTAGAAGAATCTAGCAAGAACCTAGTGGATGTTGTCTCATCTGTTTGCTCTTTAGAGGAAAATATGGATTTAGATGCTTTAAACCTCATTTGTGCGGAGATTACTGAAGACCTAGGTGATGGGGGCTGTGATCCTTTGTGTCTACAGACCCCTTTATCACATTACAAAAAATCTAGGTCCAAAATTAATGAAAAAAGCTAAAAGTCAATCCAAATGAAAGGAATTTTCTAGAACTGCAATGATTTTGCTGACCATAAAAAGTATAGATTTCTGTCTGACTTGACAAAAGAAAAGAACCTAGATTTCATTGCCTTATCGGAGACCGGGAGAGCCAATTTTCCACAATCAACTTTGAATAATATCTGTGCCTGGCAGAGATTTTCTTTGGCATTGCATGGCTCCAAGGGGTCGGTCTGGTGGTATGATGCTAGGTATAAACCCTTTAATTTTTGACATTGGTCAGATAGAAGAAGGGGATTTTTTTATTCGGTTCAAGTTGAGACACAAGGAGGTTGATTTTAAATTTAATTTAATCTCGGTTTATGGCCCTACTCAATTAGATCTAAAAACGCAATTCTTATCCGAGCTGGTTAGAGTATGTTCAAAAGACACCCTACCTATTGTTATAGGTGGTGATTTTAACATTATTCGTAGTCCGGATGAGAAAAACAATGAAAACTATAGTGATAGATGGCCTTTTGTGTTTAATGCAGTCATTGACACGCTAAATCTTAGAGAATTAGAGCTGACAGGAAGAAAGTTTACTTGGGCTAATCGCGTACAAAATCAGACCTTTGAGAAACTAGATAGGATTCTAGTTTGTACGGATTTTGAGTCTAAGTATCCGCTTTCAACTGTGGTTGCTTTGAGCAGAGACATTTCTGACCACACTCCACTGTTATTTAGCACAAATAGTCCGTCTTACCAACCCAATTCAAATTTGAATTGGATTGGTTGCTTAGGGATGGTTTTTGTGACATGGTGCGAGATGTTTGGCTTAGTGTGATTGTGGAGGGCAGCCCATTAGAGAGGTGGCGGGCGAAGATCAGGAGACTTCGCCAGTACCTCAGAGGCTAGGCAAAAAATATGAGTGGGGCTTATAAGAAGGAAAAAAGGAATTGTTAGACAAACTTGATGAGCTAGACAAGAAGGTAGAAATATCTTTGCTTAATCAGACGGAACTAAATCTTAAACATGTGCTAAATGAGAGATTGGTTGAACTGCTGTGTGAAGAGGAAATTAAATGGTACCAAAGGGCAAAGGTAAAACATCTACAGGAGGGTGATGCTAATACTAAATATTATCATATGTTGGCTAATGGTAGGCATCGAAAAACTCGTATTTTTCCAATTGGAGGATGGCAACAATATAATAGAAGGTGATGCTCAACTAAAACAACATATTACCAACTATTATAAAAACATGTTTGGTCCCCCGGAGAGCTCTTCTATAGTGTTGGAGGAGCACCAGGTCCAAGACATACCTCAAGTCTCTGATCTAGAAAATGTGTTTCTAACTGATGTGTTTTCTGAGTCTGAGGTCAGAGCAGCGGTGTTCTAGATGCAACACAATAAGGCACCAGGACCAGGATGGCTTTCCACCTGAGTTCTATCAGGTCTTATGGGATTTAATAAAAGACGATCTGATGGCTCTCTTTATGGAATTTCATGAGGGAACTCTGCCTTTGAATAGTCTCAACTTTGGTACTATAATCCTGTTACCAAAGAAGAAAGATGCGAAAGTCATTCAACAATATAGACCGATCTATTTGTTGAATAGTTTCTTTTAAGATCTTTACCAAAGTTGCGACTAATAGATTGTCTACTGTTGCCCAGAAGATCATTAGACCAACACAAACTACTTTCCTCCTAGGAAGAAACATCATGGAGGGCACAGTAATTCTCCATGAAACGATTCATAAACTCCACTAAAAAAAGCAAGATGGAATAATCTTTAAAATAGATTTTGAAAAGGCTTATGATAAAGTAAAATGGAACTTTTTACAACAAACCTTAGCGATGAAAGGATTCTCTCAGAAGTGGTGTTCTTGGGTACAGCAGTTTACATAGGGAGGAAATGTAAACATTAAAGTGAATGACCAACTTGGTTCCTATTTCCAGACAAAAAAAGGCCTAAGGCAAGGTGACCCAATGTCTTCAATACTATTTAATATAGTGGCAGACATGTTGGCTATACTAATTGCTAGGGCCAAGGAAGCAGGCCAGATAGAAGGGGTCATTCCTCATCTTGTCCAAGATGGTTTGTCTATTCTATAATATGCGGATGACACAGTGATCTTTATGAGCCATGATTTTGAGAAGGCGGTAAACATGAAATTGATACTAAGCACGTTTGAGCAACTTTTGGGGCTCAAAATTAATTTTCATAAAAGCAAAATATTTTGTTTTGGTAAAGCAAAAGAGCCTGAGGTTTTCTATTCGTAGTTGTTTGGGTATGGGGTGGGTAAGTTTCCCTTTCGATACCTTGGTTTACCTATGCACACTAGGAAACTGAGTAATAAAGATTGGCAGTCAATAGAGAACAGAATTGAAAACAAGCTTAGCGGATGGAAAGGTAAGATGCTTTCTTTAGGAGGTCGCTTGGTCTTAATAAACTCGGTGCTCTCTAGCTTACCGATGTTTATGATGTCTTTTTTGAACTCCCAAAAGGAGTATTAGAAAAGATCGACTGCTTTAGATCAAGATTCTACTGGCAAAGCGACCATCACAAGTGAAAATATAGACTGGCCAAATGAAAAATTATGTGCCAACCAAAAATACAGGGTGGATTTAGGGATACATAATTTGGATTTACAAAACAAATGCCTGATGAGTAAGTGGCTCTTCAAGCTGTTAAATGAGGATGGCATGTGGCAAGAATTATTGAGAAATAAATATATAAAAGATAAAACTATAGGGAGCTGTACCAAAAGGTCCACTGACTCTCACTTCTAGAAAGGACTGATGAATGTAAAAGATAGTTTCATGACTTTTGGTTCATTCAAAGTAAAATACGGGTCACAAACTTGTTTTTGGATGGACACCTGGTTGGAAAACCAACCATTAAAAGATAAATTTCTCTCGTTGTTCAATATTGTGAGAAGAAAGCAGGATTCTATGGCAACTGTACTTGCATCAATCCCGCTGAACATTTCCTTTTGCCGGAATTTAGGGGGGTAGAAATCTAAGGGATTGGCATAGAATTGTTGCCTCGTTACAAGATGTGAACTTACAGGGGAAAGGGATGTGTTTGTTTGGGCATTACATTCATCTGGTACATTTTCTGTTAAATCTATGTATGCTTGCACTAATTAATAATAGGGTCAGAGTGTCACAGGATTTATGGCAGATCAAAATTTCTTCAAGAATAAAAATATTCTTGTGGTATTTAAAAAGAGGTGTGATCTTAACTAATGATAATTTTGCACGACGAAGCTGGAATGGTGATACGAAATGTTGCTTCTGTCACCATCAAGAAACTATTCAACACCTTTTTTCCCAATGTTATTATGCTAAGTTCCTGTGGCGTGCTGTACACTTGATGTTTGGGTTATCACCCCCTCAGTATACATGATTTATTTGTTAATTGGTCTAAGGCGGGTGATAACATACATAATTCTTTATTATTAACTGCAAGCGTCAGCTTTATGTTGGACAATCTGGTTAACAAGAAACGAAGTAGTTTTTGACAAATGCAGACCGAAAACTTTTTTGCAGGTGCTATTCAGGGAAACCCATTGGCTGCGGCAATGTGCAAGGCTGCATCGGCGTAATGATTTACGGGATCAGCTGATTCTTATTGGGCAGCATCTGGAGACATTAGCATTTCACTTCTTTAATTCCAATGGATGGTTATCGACTAGGTTTATTGGTCTTCATTAGTCAGAACTTTACTTCCCGCTTTGTTGTCCTAGTGTCTACTTGTAAGCTTATGATCCCTGTGGGTTGTGTGCTGATCACTGTACTGAACTTTATAATAATTGACCTAATTCTACCATGAGGTAGATGAAGCCGGATATAAACTATCCTTTTATCTTAAAAATAAAAAAAAGGAGCGAAACGCGAGATGCTTTTGTGGCGCAGTCACCCAAGTGCCGGCCTTGCTGGCAACGAAGTTGTGGGCGCAAGCCGACGCAAAGAATTTAGGTTGTCTTCTGCAACGAGTAGTAGCCTAGCTTGCCTAAGTATTCTTCTAGGGAGGGCCAATGTTCAGTTATAAAACCTTTCGCCCCCCTAGAGCGCCTCAAGCGCGTGTTGTAACCAAACTTTTCTCTCTTAATACAAAAAAACGCATAAATCTTTTGTGTTATCGAGAAAAAAGATGTACAATGTGTTGAGGTGTGCATAAGCTTGAAAACCTTACCGAGGCAAGTATGATGTATTGAGGTGGCTCGAAAGCCTTAGTGAGGCAAGTACATGTATAGAGTGTAAACATACATTGTTCAGATGTGATCATCCACCCAACTGCTTAGCAATAATCCTCTGAAACTTGAATTTAGATGTGTAATATAATTTTCTTTTTATTGAAAAACTGTCCCTAGTTCCTCTAGTTTTTTTCTTCTTGTTTTTAGTGTTTCAGCCTTCAAAACGTAACGTGATTCCAAGAAGGCAGAGAGGGCTCGCTTGTTTCCACGCACGCGGCCGGCGAGGGCGAATCCAGTTGCATGCGCCGGCCGGATTCTTCATTTCTTCCCGGGTTTTTTGGTGGATGTGTACGCCGCCGCTCTGGCGTGCGAGCTACCTCTTCGAGACTCAAATGTCGGCAGTCGGCACTGGTGGTCGGTACACACTGTCCGTGCAAGTTCATGCATCAAAAGCTGCGAGTGTTGACGACTTGCTTGACGTGTATGTACGGATCCCATCCGATCCCCAGCTCCACATTTGAACCGAAACCGATATGAATCCGTGGCCGCGATTGAGCTACAAATCAACGTACGTATATGCATTTTATAATTTGATTTGATTTGATGGTTTTTGAGAGAGTTACTAGTACGTCATTACTCTGGCGTAGTTAGGCATGGCATGCACGTAATTAAGTACACAGTTACTGTGCTCGACAGCTCTTACCTGATTCTACCTTTTGGATTTCTTTTACCACCACCCAGTAGAGTTGGTGAGCTGGCGGCAGCCTCGCCCTCTCAGCCTCTCAGGTTTGGGCGGAGCACGAGATGGAGCACGAGGGGCGTTCTGCCCAACAAGGCAACAAGCCCGACCTTGTGGCAGCGCAGAGGTGGGTGGCTTTCGGGGGCCGAGCTCGCTGCCTGTTGGTGGTGCTGGCCGGACGACGGAAGCAGCACGCAGGGCGCTAGCAAAGGCGCCGTGCACCGTCGCCGGGCGGCCACGTGCCGCTCGCCGTGCGACGCGCCCTACCGCCAATTTTCCAAATTACTGCCGGATTTTATTACGGACCGGTAGTGATGTATCAGCGATACCTGAAAATAAGTTTAATGTGATTAAGAGTGTTTTAAGTCAGTCCAATGGATAGTTTCTAGAGGTAGTTCTAAAAAAAAGAGCAATTAATATCTGATAGTGTCGGTGTTTCGTACAAGCACCGGCAAGTAAATTTATAGTAATACGCGTTAGGCTCGGATGGTGCGCTAAAGGACACAGGATTTATACTGGTTCGGGCGGAACGTCCCTACGTCCAGTTTGTTGCTGCTTGTGTTATTAGCACCGTAAATAATCTGTAGTAAGGGATACAAACTGCCGAGAGAGGGACTGGTCCCAAGTCTCTGATCGAAGGATTGAAAGGGTGGTCAAGAGCTTCGTAGCTGCTTGAATGTGCGTGAATGTGTTCTATTGTTCTCCGTCCGTTTGATGGAGGATATGCCTCCCCTTTTATAGATGAAGGGGCTGGCTTTACAAGGGTGAGAGCTCCAGGATGCGTACTCTACTTAGCCTTGTGGCTCATGTCTACCTGGTCAGGTCCTCCATTCTGATGAGTGCGAAGGAAGATAAGTGCTTATGATGTCGTCAATATCTCTGTAGGATGTCAGATCAGTCACAGCATGCTGCCCCCAGGGTATGGGCTGTAGTACAGTGGTTTTGACTTAGGGGCCTCCCCCCAGCCTTGCTCCACACGCCTTCTGGTTCCCATGATTCCTGTTGGGAGAATTCGGGGTCGGGGTCCGGTGTAGCGCCGTGGCCAAGGCTCTCTGACTTGGAGGACCTGAGGGGTCGGGAAGAGGGCCCCGCCCGCTTCCTCGGGTCCACAGCGCGGTGACGGAGTATCCGTCGTTCGTGGAGATAGCAAATCCGTTCTTGGAGTGTAGCGGTTGTCGTATATCTTCGTTGGGTTCCGTGTCCCAGAGCTGAAGGCGGCGCCTACAACTCTACAGAGTGAGGTGCACGCACCTGTAATACCTTTTGGGCTCTGCGGCGCCCGGAAGGGTCTAAAGCGTCAGTCCTGTCGTTCCCTGGCAGTTCTTTTCCTGTCAGGGTGCAGGGTATGGTCGTTGGAGCCATGGTTGACCCGAACGTCTTGTCTCGTCCTGTACCCATCGTTATGAGGGATAGATATCGATCAGGGCGAGGCTCGTTCTGGGCCGTCGGATGAGACGGAGGCCAGTCCCTATCTCTTGGGCGAGACTAACCCTATCCCTCCGGGATCGGGCGAGGCGGAATCTATCCCTTAGCCTTCGGGCGAGACCGAGCCCGCCCTATAGGCGTCGGGCGAGACGGAGATTAGCCTTGAGCCTTTGGGGCGAGGCAGGGTTATCCCACAAAGGCGTCGGGTGAGGCTGACCCCACCCCTCCGGGATCGGGCGAGACGGAACTCATCCCCCAGCCCTCGGGCGAGACCGAGCCCGTCCTCAAGGCGTCGGGCGAGACGGAGTTTATCCCTCGGTCCTCGGGTGAGACCGAGCCCGTCCCAAGGGTGTCGGGCGAGGCGGAACCGAACTCCTGTCATTCGAACAAAGGATGACATGGCGCCCTTATGCGTCCAGAAGTTTTTTACGTTCGGTGGTTATCGGTTCCACCTTCTGGGGTACCCCGGTATTAGGTCCCCGACAGTAGCCCCCGAGACTCTAGGTGATTCGGGCAGAACCGCCTGGAGGGTGTTTTTTGATTTCGCCGAAGCTAAATTGCCGGAGGGTGCGCGCGAGCGCACCCGATGGGTGTAGCCCCCGAGCCCCCGGGTGACTCGAGTAGAGTCGCCCGGGGGGTTGTATCGGCCCCTTCGCGGGTAAGGCTGAAGGACTTAGTTTTTCATCAACTGGGTGTTTTTTCGAGTGGGTCGTGGCGTTCCGTTCGCTGGGGACTGACTCGGGGCTGTCCTAACTGGTGCTTTTGCCCCTGATGGCGGATCGTTCGTGGATTCCTTCTTAGTTGGGCTGGCCGGCGAGTTGCTGGGCCCT
The DNA here is from genome assembly GCF_019320115.1 of Miscanthus floridulus. Classification (NCBI taxonomy): domain Eukaryota; kingdom Viridiplantae; phylum Streptophyta; class Magnoliopsida; order Poales; family Poaceae; genus Miscanthus; species Miscanthus floridulus. The sequence goes on along the minus strand of NC_089590.1, from coordinate 53,254,313 downwards.
AGGTGGGCCAAAGAGAAAAGAAACAGGCCTTTGTGGCTTGTGTTTCCCCGGTGGGCAGAGAGTCCGGATTCGCTTGCGGAAGGCGAACCGTCCGCCGAGATTTTTGGGATAAGAAGATAGGGACTGCGGGCGCGTGTCCCACGACGCGACGCGGGGGCGCGCGTGGCAGGCCCGGAGATCGAGGCGGACGGTTGCCCTTCTCGTGTCCGTCGCCCCCTATAAAACCGCGGGGTTCGCCCCCAGGGTCCCGTATTTCGCTCCCCTTCCTTTGCGTTCTGAGACATCCGCCGCCAATCTTCCTAGCTCCTCACGCCCGCATCGCCACCGTCGACCGGCCTGCGTTCGTGTTCCAGCCGCCGTTAAGCTCGCGCCTGCCCTTCCCCCCTACTGCCTCAATGGAGTTGTGGGGCAGATCAAGCATCTCTTCCCGGCGTCTGGAGGGCCTCGTTCGCCGTGGCCTTCTCCGCCCACAATCCGCCGTCCAGGAGTGGTTGCTTCCTGGCGACGAGGGTGAGCCGGTGCCGCCTGAAGGGTATGTCGTCTCTTTTGCCCTCTTCCATGAGCGGGGATTCGGGGTACCCGCGCATAGATTCCTTCGGGGGCTATTAGATTACTATGAGGTAGAGCTGCAGCATCTAACTCCCAATGGGATACAGCATATGGCAGCGTTTGTTGCCCTGTGCGAGGGTTTCCTGGGGATCGATCCCCATTTTGATCTGTGGCGGCATTTCTTTAGCGTTAGTCTGTCGAGGAGGAAGATTGGGGGGAAAGAAGTAGACGCACCGATGGGGTGTGCCAGCATTCACCTGCGCCATACCCGATCGAAGGGTTACCCGTACATGCGTCTGGCCACATCCAACAAGGGATGGCATTCGCAATGGTTTTATGTTAGGGATGATGCGAGTGCCCCCCTACCGAAGTACACCGGACGTCTTATTGTGGATGCTCCGGCGTCATGGGGCTGGGGCGTCCAGACTAAAGACAAGAAGCACATCTCCGACCTTCTCTCCGCCCTCCATGCCCTGAAGGGTCGGGGTGTAAAGGGGTCGGGGATTATCGGTGCTTACCACGCGAGGAGGGTGGCGCCACTGATGGCGCGCGTGCTTCCCCTGCATCGGATGATGCCAGGGATGTCGTTCGAGGGAACGGTGCTCGTTGACGAGGCGCTCCCTTATTCGGAAGTGGCGCAGCGTGTCAAGGAGGCGACGGAGCCGACGAAGGATTCTGCCGGCATGGTCCTCGACATCGTGTATCCGGTGCCCGGGCATCCTCCAATGCGGCCGGAGCCTGGGTTCTTCGAATTCGTAAGCCCTCTTCCCCTGCACTCTTTTCTTTCTCCTGAATCTCCCTTTTTAAAACTTGCTTTTGTGATGTTGGGGCTAGCCGAGGGGGCTAGTCTTCAAGGATAGTCCGGCTCCACTGCCGAAGGACAGGGCTGTGGCGGCGGCGAATCGACTCGCGGCCGAGCGGGACAAGAAGGCAAAGGAGGAGATGAAGAAGGCGAAACGACTGAAGCAGGAGGCACGGGATCGGGGAGAGGACGTGAGCAGTGAGGATGACGACGATGATGATGATGACGACGGCGACGACGAGGTAGCCGTCGACGTGGATTGGGGCGTCCTGGAGGATGAGGAAACGCTGACAAGTGGCCACCCACCCGTGCAGGGGCCCTTTGCCTTTCACGCAGAGGGAAGTGAATCAATGAGATCAGTGGAGGCCGGCGAGTCCGCCGCTTCGCACGGCGTGCCGGCCGAGGATCGGTGGACGGGGGACGCTGGGCTTGCTGCCGCCGACCCTGAGGCGATCGTGGAAGAGGGTAGTACCGGAGCCGCGCCCGGCTCTGATGCCGCGCCCTGCGAGGTGATGGAGGGGAGCAGCTCCGGTGCTGCGCCCCGCGAGACGAGGGAGGGGGACGGCTCCGGTGCCGCGCCCGACGAGACGATGGAGGGGAGCGACTCCGGCGCTGCGCCCGACGAGATGAACCCTCCTGCCCCAGAGCAGGGGGCAGGCAAGAAACGGTCCCGTCCGGACGAGTCAGGACAGGGATCTGGGGATCCGTCCCCAAAACGCTTCCGCCGGCCGAGGACATCAACGTAAGCTCCTGACTCCTCTGTGTTCATCTTTTTTTTTCATTTTTATTTTGACTTAATCGGTTATTACCTTTGTGTAGGTTCTTGCGGACGGGTCACCCCCTGGGGCTGGCGCCCAAGAAGAGTCTCGCCCTTCAAGCGGGACAGACGGCGTCGCCTGGAGTCACCCCTGTTTCGGGCAGGGGTGGTGCCGATGTTGGGGCCGCGTTGGCCGAACCGACGGCGTCCATGGCGGCTCCCACGCCCGCGGAGGCTACTGAGCGAGCGGCTTCTTCCGTGGCGGGCGTGGAAGAGCCGGCCGAGGACCGTATGCCGCCGGTGATCGTGACTGCGCCGAGCCAGGATCAGCCGGGCGCGGTCGTGGTGGCACCCGAGGGCGTGGTGCAATCCGCGCCGCCAGGTGCCCATGTGGATCCGCCCGTGGCGCCCGAAGTGGTCCAGACGGAGGAGGGTCCAGCCGGAGGGTCCTTGAGTACGGCGGTGGTGCCACACAGGGTCAGGAGGGAGCCACCACCGGCCCCTTTGTCGGGAGGAAGCCGCTCCCCTGCGCGGGGAGAGCCGCCGCTCCAGTGGATGGCTGCTCAGGACCCGACGTCGGCTCTTTTCTCGCTCGATGATCATTCCGAGAGTATGGAGCGAGAAGGTCTTGACATCGGGATCTCGACCATGCTGAACGCCCTGGACCAGGCCAGAGGAGCCCTCCGTGAGATCGTTATCCCTACCTCTCAGGTATTTTCTGGACTTTCTTTTTTCTTTCTTCGTGTGTTTGTGGGTTCTCGCATTTCTGATATCAGTCTTCTTCTTCAGATTCTTGTTGCTCGTAGCCGGAAAAAATCCCAATTCCTCCGCGAGCAGAAGGCGGAGCGGGATCGCCTCTCCGAGGAGGCCCGGCTGCGAGCAAACATGGCTGCCCAGCTTGCCATCGTCCAGGAGCGGGAGGCTCAGGCGCGTCAAGATGCGGAGGAGGCGCACGGGATGTTCGAGGACCTGTCGGCGAGGTCTAAACTGGATGGAGAGGAGATTGCCAAACTCCGAAAAGAGCGAGACGAGCTGCTGCAGAGGAATGCCGCGGCCAATGAGAAGGCCGGCGAAGTCCTGAAGGAGCTGGAGATGGAGCGGGACCTCCGGCAGAAGGCCGAGAGTAGGGCCACAGCCCTCCAGCAGAGGGTGGACGAGGACGTCGAGGTGGTCCGCTCTCTCCGGGCGGAGCTTGATGACGCGGTGAAAGGAAAGTTGAGTGCCGAGAACGCCGCCACCAAGCTGGAGAAAGAGGCTGCCTATACGCGCAGGGTCCTTCAGGCGGAGAGCGATGAGCATGATCTTCTACAAACTGCGGTCGGGGTGGTCCTTAACGCCCTGAATGTGACGGAGCCGGTGGAGACCAGCCCGCTCGCGGCTCGTGTCGGAGGTATCACGGCTCGGGTGGGCCAACTTGAGGAGAGTGCCTTTCACGCCGGGATTACCCAGGCCTTCACCGTCGCCCACGCCCATTATGAGAAGGAAATAAACCTGAGGGTGATGAGCGAAGGCTTTCCGTCCACCTACGAGGATGAAGAGCTGGAGGAAATGGAGAAGATGGTCGCTCCCCTTGCGAAGAACCTGGCAGACAGTCTGAAAGAAATGGTTCTCCCTTCGCGGGAGTAATTAGTCGAACAATTTTGAGAATAGCTTATATGTAATATGTGGACAAGTGTCGGTATTTTTTCGAGTCTGGACGCCTTTCGTGCTTTTGCGTCTTAATTTCGTTTCGTTTGATTTTTTGCGATTTGATTTTTTACGGTCTTACCAATATGTTCCCCTGAATTATGCCGCTGATTATAATGTGAGGGGATTGAGGAGGTAGCCGTACCTTAACAGCCCTCGAGTAAGGTCCGACCCCCGCACCTGCCTGGGGTCGGGAGTTACTGGAGACCGGAATCGTGGTTTTGGTAACAATGGGTGCTTTCGCAATAATCCCTGCCCTGCCTTCCAACAGAAATCCCAACTGGGGACTCTATGGGCTCGGCAAGGTGGGGCCTTTGTCCCTGCATTGTTTGGCCCGAGCCCTCGATCCCTGTTAGGGTCTGATGGGGGTCGGCCGTTATTTGCGTGTTACCCCGTCCTCGGTTTTCGCAATCGGAGGGGCTGAGTGAACGACACTTGCCTCGATGGCTTGAGTACCGTGCTCAACGAGCTCGCTAACGGGTACGTTCGTGTGGAATCCGGGTCCATCATTTGCTGATGGGATCGGCAGAGCCCTCTGGTGGCACTCCACAACTTCTTAACCCGCCTCCCGGCAGATGCCTGAGTCGTTCGATAAGCTCAGGGGGCCCGATGGCCTCTCCTCGATGGAGATTCTGTGGGTTTGGCTCGAGGTTAGAATCGAACGAGAGAAGGTCGAGACGTCCCGGTTCGCTTCTGAGCGGGATCGGGCAAGGCCGCTGGGGCTCGTCTTGGTTATCTCTCCCTGGCCCTGTTCGGCGTGAGGCGGCCTCGAGCCCTTCGCGGGCCGACCTTCGAACCTCAGCCTGTGGTTGCCTATATCGGATAAGGCGACAGCCGTTTCGTGCTGCGACACGAATCATTGGGATGCAATTTTCTGCATATGAAATGTTTCGAATGCAAGGTTTAATTGAAAATAAAGGCGGTAACGTTACCTTGGTGGTATGAGTGGCGGAAAAGCTCCTACCTGATGGGTTCGGGCCCTGACGTTTGGAAAAACCTGCGTAAGAATTGCTATTCTTTGTTTTTGTGTCTCGGTGACGATCCGAGCTGTTTGATTAACTTGGGCAACCTGACAGCTGTAGGCGGACCCCTCCGATCCCTTTTTTGAGAAAGGCGGACGTCGAAACTAGAGACGCGAGAGGCGTTTGAGCATGATTTTTCTGGTGAACAGAAACATCGTAGCTATCGGGGCGTAGGGTTTGCTAGTTCGTCCAGTTTTACTCAAAGCTTTGTGCCTGTATATCGCGCCCTTAGTTTCAAGCGTACGGAGGGGTCGGGTGAAGAGGATGTCTGAATTGGTAGTCATCCTCGACAGCCCCCGAGTGATGTTCGCGCCCCTGCTATTTGACGGGGTCGGAATCTTGTGAACAAATTTTAACGCACAAAATGTGAAAGCTGAGAGGCTTATCTTTCTTTGGTCGTTCGTTCGTCGTGTCTTCTGGGCCGAACGGTCGACCCAGGAGATCTGAAGGGTCCCGTCATCGAGTCGTCCGTGGTCCTGCATGGGGAGGCGAAAAAGTTGTCTGCCTATGTGGGCGCCTTAATCGCCGCGTCCGGAGCGGGTCAGTGGCGGGCCGTACCCAGGCAGTGTTCAGTTTGACCAAAGAGGGACGCTTCGTAGACCGGGGTTCGTCCTGTCACCTCTGGCGCGTCCCCTCAGATATCAATCAGCATTGATTGCGTATTTAAAAAGGGGAAGGGAGAGGGTTTTTCGTCCGACCTTTCGCCTTTCCTTAGTTACTGCGCCTCCTCTTTAAATAGGGAGGGGGAGAGGAGTTCTCATCCCACCTCCCCTTCTGCCTCCGAGCCGCTATCTCTCCTTCTTCTTCCTTTCCGCCAAACGCATCCGTGCATCGCGGTGGTTCCTGAGTGAGGAACAGTAATGCCAGAGAGAGAGATAGAGAACTTACAACCTTGCTCGTGAGTCTGGTGCGTGATGTCGAGCCGGAGGTTATCCAACGTGGACGAGATGGTACGCGCGGCCCTTGGTGAGGAGTCGCTGCTGCTGAAGGAGAAAAGGCGTCGGTGGGCGTCGTACGTCGTTGACTGTGCCGTCGTTCGCTGCGCCCCTCCCTTGGCGGGAGGCGTTTCCTGCCTCTACGCCGTTGTCAGGGTTATGGCTAGGGATGATGGCGTAGTCCCCAGACGCCATGACGGTGGCGTTGCTGCCGGGGTTGCGGCTGACGACGATGGCGTAGTCCCCGGACTGCTCCGGCGGAGGCGTCATAGATGGTGGCGCCTTCGAGGATCCAGCGAAGATGTCGCCGATGGAGAGCGTGGTACGGCGCCCGCAGTAGACGAGCTGGCCCGTGTACATGCCCTCGACGTCGCCGATGGAGAGCGTGGCACGGCGGCCGCTGTGGACGAACTGGCCCGTGTACATGCCCTCGACGTCGCCGATGGAGAGCGTGGCGCGGCGATCGTAGTAGCACTTGTGGTAGAGCTGAGCCGAGACTATAATGAAATAACATTGTGGGGAAGCCCCCGAGTAAACAGTCTTCGGAGTATATTGTTCCTTTTTTGTAATGACATCGCTTTGTAAGTGGTGAATTCGTGCAAAAAAATGAACAAAATTACATCCTTTGCTTGTGGCAAGTCATTTTAGCGCTTTCCAACTCTTCTCATGGTCTAAGTCATAGGAAGCTAGGAACGTGGGCAAACTAATTCTGATTGAACTGGTGAGCAAAGAGGTTGCAGCCGCTGGGGCGTGGGTGTCTCGCAGTCCTACCAGTTGTATTCAGAATTGGTTCCCAAGGTCTTAGCCCTCGAGACTTATTTACGAGGCGAATGGAAAACTTATAGAATGTTTGTAAGTATAACACAGGGATTTTTTGCAATCGCGATACTCGTATTACACATAACATATGTTACGATCACATGCCAGCCCCCGAGTGAGGTCTGACCCCTCGCTGATTTGTAGGGGTCGGAAATCACTAAGGATCGGGGTTCTGTTAAGACAAAAACTGATAAAGAAAAGTGTAAGATTATTTTAAGGATAGAAACGACGTAGCTGCTCAATGTTCCAGGCGTTGGTGAAGACCTCCCCTTTGATGGTTTTCAACCGGTAGGCGCCTGGGCGAAGTATTTCCGCGATGATGTAGGGCCCTTCCCAGGGCGGGGAGAGTTTGTGGCGATCCTTGTTGCTCTGCACAAGGCGGAGGACGAGGTCTCCGACGTTGAAGGCTCGACCCCGCACCCGTCGGCTGTGGTACCGCCGTAACGCTTGTTGGTACTTGGCTGAACGGAGGAGGGCGATGTCGCGGGCCTCATCCAGCTGGTCCATGGCGTCTTGGTGAGATGCCTCGGCTCCCTGTTCGTCATATGCTCTGATTCTTGGCGATCCATAATCAAGGTCCGTCGGGAGAACGGCCTCGGAGCCGTAGATCATGAAAAAGGGTGTGTAGCCGGTGGCCCGGCTAGGAGTCGTTCTTAGGCTCCAGAGCACAGCCGGGAGCTCAGCGAGCCAACGCGCGCCGAATTTGTTCAACCGGTTGAAAATTCTGGGTTTGAGGCCTTGAAGGAGCATGCCGTTTGCGCGCTCGACCTGTCCGTTCGTCTGGGGGTGCGCGACGGCTGCCCAGTCGATTCGGATGTGTTGTTCGTCACAGAAACGAACAAATTTCCTACCGGTGAACTGCGTGCCGTTGTCTGTGATGATGGAGTTCGGTACTCCAAAGCGATGGATGATGTCGAGAAAGAACAGCACAGCTTGCTCGGATTTGATTGTGGATATTGGCCGAGCTTCAATCCATTTTGTGAACTTGTCTACGGTGACAAGCAGGTGGGTAAAGCCTCCGGGCGCTTTTTTGAGTGGCCCAACCAGGTCAAGCCCCCAGACCGCGAAGGGCCACGTGATGGGGATCATCTGGAGAGCCTGGGCCGGGAGGTGTGTTTGCCGAGCGTAGTATTGGCACCCTTCGCAGGTGCGTACAATTTGCTCGGCATCGGCTACTGCGGTGGGCCAATAGAAACCCTGTCGGAATGCCTTCCCAACCAAGGTTCTTGGTGCGGCATGGTGTCCGCATGCCCCTCCGTGGATGTCGCTCAGTAGGAGTTTTCCCTGTTCGTCCGGGATACAAAGTTGCAGAATTCCGATGTGACTTCGTTTGTAGAGTTCGCCCTCTACAAGAACGAAGGATTTGGCGCGTCGCGCGAGCCGTCGGGCTTCTGTCTTGTTGGTTGGTAGTACGTCGTGGAGGAGATAGTTAATGTAAAGCGTTCTCCAGTCATTGGGAGGATCGGACTCCATTGCTGGGTCTTCTTCAAGCTCCATGACCTCGGGGTCGGGAGGAACGGTTGGCGGATCGGCCTTGGGGGTCGGACTAGAAGGGCCACCATCGGCTTGTTCCGACCCCGCGTAGCGTACCGAGGGTTTGTGTTGGTCACTGGCGAAGACGCCTGTTGGAACTGGCTCTCGGCTGGATGCTGCTTTTGCGAGTGTATCGGCCGCTTCGTTGAGGCGCCTGGGGATATGATTGAGTTCGAGGCCGTCGAATTTGTCCTCCAGACGTCGGACCTCTTGACAATATGCCTCCATCTTGGTATCGTGGCAGCCTCGACTCTTTCATGACCTGGTTGACGACCAGCTGAGAGTCGCCCCTGACGTCAAGGCGTCGGATGCCCAGCTCGATGGCGATTCGTAGGCCATTGATGAGCGCTTCGTATTCTGCAGTATTGTTTGATGAGGGAAAATGAAGCCGAACCATGTACCTCATGTGGACCCCGAGGGGGGATACAAAGACTAGTCCTGCTCCGGCGCCCTTCTTCATCAGCGATCCGTCGAAGTACAATATCCAGTACTCTTGATCGACGGCTGCTGGTGGCATCTGGACCTCGGTCCATTCCGCGATGAAATCAGCCAGTGCCTGAGATTTGATCGCCGTTCGGGGCACATAAGAAATGCCCTGATCCATCAGCTCGAGTGCCCACTTTGCGGTTCTTCCCGTAGCGTCATGGCTACGAACGACCTCGCCGAGGGGGAACGACGTCACTACTGTCACGGGGTGTGATTCGAAGTAGTGGCGTAGCTTCCTCTTGGTGATGAGGACGGTGTAGAGGAGTTTCTGGATCTGGGAGTAGCGGGTTTTGGAGTCGGATAACACCTCGCTGATGAAATATACAGGGCGCTGCACCTTGAAGGCGTGCCCCTCTTCTTCTCGCTCTACTATTAAGGCGGAACTAACCACTTGGGTGGTGGCCGATATATATAGTAGGAGAGATTCTCCATCGCATGGAGGAACTAGGACCGGCGGCTTAGTTAAAAATCGTTTAACCATGTCAAGTGCTTCCTGAGCCTCGGCCGTCCACTCGAAGCGGTCAGTTTTCTTCAGGAGTCGATAAAGGGGGAGTCCTCGTTCGCCGAGGCGTGAAATGAATCGACTGAGAGCGGCAAGGCACCCGGTGATCCGCTGAACCCCCTTTATGTTTTGGATCGGGCCCATCCTCGTGATGGCTGATATCTTCTCTGGGTTGGCTTCGATGCCACGCTCGGAGACGATAAAGCCGAGCAACATGCCCCTCGGGACCCCGAAAACACATTTTTCGGGATTGAGCTTGATGCCGTTCGCCCGGAGTTTCGCAAAGGTACGTTCAAGGTCGGCGACAAGGTGGTCAGCCCGCTTGGATTTGACTACGATGTCGTCGACATAGGCCTCAACTGGTTCGCCCGATGAGATCTCCGAAGCAACTAAGCATACAGCGCTGGTACGTTGCCCCAGCGTTTTTCAAACCAAACGGCATCGAAACGTAGCAAAATGATCCGAAGGGCGTGATAAAAGATGTCGCGAGCTGGTCGGACTCTTTCATCGCGATCTGATGGTAGCCTGAGTATGCGTCCAGGAAACAGAGGGTTTCGCACCCCGAGGTGGAATCGACTATTTGGTCTATTCGTGGTAAAGGAAATGGATCCTTTGGACACGCTTTGTTGAGGCCAGTATAATCAACACACATTCTCCATTTCCCGCTCTTTTTCCGAACAAGAACAGGATTTGCTAACCACTCTGGGTGGTATACTTCCTTAATGAATCCTGCGGCCAGTAGTTTGGCTATCTCCTCGCCGATGGCCCTGCGTTTCTCCTCGTCGAAGCGGCGCAGGCGTTGTTTCACCGGCTTGGAGCCCGGGAGGATTTGGAGAGTATGCTCGGCGACCTCCCTCGGGATGCCCGGCATATCCGAGGGTTTCCACGCAAAGATGTCCTTGTTGGCGCGGAGGAAGTCGACGAGCGCGCTTTCCTATGCGGAGGAGAGCGCGGTCCCGATTCGGACTTTTTTGCCCTCGGAGCTACTGGGATCCAAAAGCACGTCCCTGGAGCCCTCTGCCGATTCGAACGATCCGGACGATTTCTTTGCGTCGGGTGTCCCTTCAATGACCTCCTCCCTGAGGGTGGCGAGCTCTTCGGATGCGATGACCGCGGATGCGTGTCCGCAGCATTCGACCTCGCACTCGTAAGCACGCTGGAAGGAGGTGCCGATGGTGATGACCCCACGGGGGCCCGGCATCTTCAGCTTCAGGTATGTGTAATTGGGTACGGCCATGAACTTCGCGTAACATGGCCGCCCCAGAATGGCGTGGAAAGTCCCCGGGAATCCCACTACATCGAAGGTGAGGGTCTCAGTCCGGTAATTGGATCGATCCCCAAAAGTGACGGGCAGGTCAATCTGTCCTAGTGGCACAGCTTGCCTTCCTGGCACGACGCCATGGAAAGGTGCTCGGACGGGGCGGAGGCGCGTTCGGTCGACGCCCATCTCGTCGAGCGTCTTGGCGTACATGATGTTGAGGCCGCTGCCCCCATCCATCAGTACCTTGGTGAGCCGCTTTGGACCGACGATCGGGTCGACGACAAGCGGATACCTTCCCGGGTGTGGGATGGCATCCGGATGATCGGTCCGGTCGAAGGTTATGGCGGATTCCGACCACCGGAGATAAGCATGGCATGGCCGGTCCAGTGGTATAGACCTCTCGACGTGCGACCTTCTGGCGGCGCCTGGAGTCGTAGGCCGTTGATCCTCCGAAGATCATGAGGGCACCAGGTCGGAGTTGGGAAGGTGTCGTCCTTCTCCTCCGTGTCGTCGGTGGTGGGAACAGGCTCCTTCCCCTGCTCCCCCTTGTTCAAGCCCCCGGCCAAGTATTTGCGCATAAGGCCGCATTCCTTGTATAGGTGCTTGGCCGGGAAGGCGTGGTTTGGGCATGGCCCCTCGAGCATTTTCTCGAAGTGGTTCGGAGTGCCCTCCGCGGGCTTCCGACCACCTTTGCGGTCGGCAGCGGCCGCGAGTGAGCTGTCGCGCCGTTGCTTCTTATTTTTCCCTTTGGCGGGACGGTTGGAGGCGCCTTCGTTAGCGTCCTCGTCCCGCCTTGTCTTTTCGTCGGAGCGATCAAAGATGGCTCCGACCGCCTCCTCTCCAGAGGCGTGACTGGTGGCGATGTCCAGAAGTTCCTTGGTAGTTCAGCGGGCCCCTGCGTCCCAGCTTGTGGACCAGGGATTCGCAGGTCGTTCCGGACAGAAAGGCTCCTATCACATCGGCGTCGGCGACGTTCGGGAGCTCGTTGCACTGTCGGGAGAAGCGCCGGATGTACCCGCGGAGGGTTTCGTCAGGCCTTCTGACGGCAGTTCTTGAGGTCCCATGGGTTTCCAGGGCATTTGTACGTGCCCTGGAAATTACCCACGAAGATCTCAGTCAGATCCGCCCAACTCTGAATAGCATCGGATGGTAGGTGCTCCAGCCATGCTCGTGCCGAGTCGGCCAAGAACAGCGGGAGATTGTCGAATAATGAAGTTATCATCACTCGCACCACCGGCCTGACATGCAAGCCGATAGTCCTTCGAGCCAAAGCCCGGGATTTGTCTCGCCAGAATATTTGGGAATGTTCGTAGGCGGTCGATACCTTAGAGGGAACGCAGCGTTGAGGATGTGCCGACCAAAGGCCTGAGGGCCTGGCAGGACGGGGCTAGGGCTTTGTCCTCGTTGCTGTCGTAGCGGCCCGCCACGTCGGGGATGATAGCCGCGGCGCGCTGCTTCTCCCTCATCGCCGTGGGCACGCCTCCGGGCCGTCGATGATGTTGCGTACGTCGCAGCCACGGCCGAGGCGCTGATGTACAGGGACGACGGAGGGCCTACCCGCCGGTTGGCGGTGTTTGGTGTACGGATGCGTCCTTGGTGGGACGCACTGAGGGTGCGCGCTGGCTGGTGTCGGGTTCGCGTTGTCGAGACAACGAACTTTCCGCCTGCTGCGCGGCTGCGCACGCTCGAGCAACGTGCGAATCTCCCGATAAGCGCGTCGATCCTTGGACGTTGCGGCCTCCGGGAGGCCATGCAGCAAGGCGGTTGCTGCGGCGATGTTCTGGCTGGCTCGAGTGAAGTGAGGAAAGGCCCCATCGTCGGTGAGGATTCTTTGATGTACGGTGCGGGCTGTGGCGCGCGCGCGCCCCCCGTCTTTGCGGCGTTCAATCTCGCGATTGATGTCCGCGTATTCCCGTGCAAGCCCTTGCCCGGCCTCATTGATCTCTTGCTGACGAGCCCTTAGCTGCTCCATCCTCAGGTGAGATGGGGCTGTCCCATCCTCCCCGGATCTGCCGTCAGGATTGTTTGTAGGAGTGGCCTCTTCCCTGGAGGCGCTTTTGACGTGACCCTCGGGGGTCTGCGTCATATAGCATTCCCGGGAAGGGTGGTGGCTCCCCCTACTAGAATCTGAGCTGGAGAGCGATACAGGCTCCTCGTTGAGGAGCTCGTAGAGGGTCTCCGTATCCCGCTCAATCGTCCCTACGAACTCGATGTCCGTGGGTGGTTGAACCACACGCAGCGCCAGAAGGCGGCCAGCGGTCGCCGCAACGTTGCGGAGACCGAACGGAAACGCTGTCGGGGCGCTCCATCCGGACCCTTCCGAACACATGGCGGTGTTGTGAGAGGTCTCCTTGGGTGACGGGAATCCCTGGGAGTTGCCCGGTGGGCCCTCAAGCCTGAGACGGCTGAGGTTGATGGAAGGGGGAGATGGAGCGGCTGAGTGAGTCAGCGCCAGCTCTCCTCCTAATGTGATGATGAAATCCAGGTCGCCGAAACGCACATGTGCGCCCGGGGCCCAGGTGATTGCGTGGGTGGCCATCCGAGACCTGATTTGGAACGCGCAAAGCCCCTACCCGGCGCGCCAACTGTCGGTGTTTCGTACAAGCACCGGCAAGTAAATTTATAGTAATACACGTTAGGCTTGGATGGTGCGCTAAAGGACACAGGATTTATACTGGTTCGGGCGGAACGTCCCTACGTCCAGTTTGTTGCTGCTTGTGTTATTAGCACCGTAAATAATCTGTAGTAAGGGATACAAACTGCCGAGAGAGGGACTGGTCCCAAGTCTCTGATCGAAGGATTGAAGGGTGGTCAAGAGCTTCGTAGCTGCTTGAATGTGCGTGAATGTGTTCTATTGTTCTCCGTCCGTTTGATGGAGGATATGCCTCCCCTTTTATAGATGAAGGGGCTGGCTTTACAAGGGTGAGAGCTCCAAGATGCGTACTCTACTTAGCCTTGTGGCTCATGTCTACCTGGTCAGGTCCTCCATTCTGATGAGTGCGAAGGAAGATAAGTGCTTATGATGTCGTCAATATCTCTGTAGGATGTCAGATCAGTCACAGCACGCTGCCCCCAGGGTATGGGCTATAGTACAGTGGTTTTGACTTAGGGGCCTCCCCCCAGCCTTGCTCCACACGCCTTCTGGTTCCCATGATTCCTGTTGGGAGAATTCGGGGTCGGGGTCCGGTGTAGCACCGTGGCCAAGGCTCTCTGACTTGGAGGACCTGAGGGGTCGGGAAGAGGGCCCCGCCCGCTTCCTCGGGTCCACAGCGTGGTGACGGAGTATCCGTCGTTCATGGAGATAGCAAATCCATTCTTGGAGTGTAGCGGTTGTCGTATATCTTCGTTGGGTTCCGTGTCCCAGAGCTGAAGGCGGCACCTACAACTCTACAGAGTGAGGTGCACGCACCTGTAATACCTTTTGGGCTCTGCGGCGCCCGGAAGGGTCTAAAGCGTCAGTCCTGTCGTTCCCTGGCAGTTCTTTTCCTGTCAGGGTGCAGGGTATGGTCATTGGAGCCATGGTTGACCCGAACGTCTTGTCTCGTCCTGTACCCATCATTATGAGGGATAGATATCGATCAGGGCGAGGCTCGTTCTGGGCCGTCGGATGAGACGGAGGCCAGTCCCTATCTCTTGGGCGAGACTAACCCTATCCCTCCGGGATCGGGCGAGGCGAAATCTATCCCTTAGCCTTCGGGCGAGACCGAGCCCGCCCTATAGGCGTCGGGCGAGATAGAGATTAGCCTTGAGCCTTTGGGGCGAGGCAGGGTTATCCCACAAAGGCGTCGGGTGAGGCTGACCCCACCCCTCCGGGATCGGGCGAGACGGAACTCATCCCCCAGCCCTCGGGCGAGACCAAGCCCGTCCTCAAGGCGTCGGGCGAGACAGAGTTTATCCCTCGATCCTCGGGTGAGACCGAGCCCGTCCCAAGGGTGTCGGGCGAGGCGTAACCGAACTCCTGTCATTCGAACAAAGGATGACATGGCGCCCTTATGCGTCCAGAAGTTTTTTACGTTCGGTGGTTATCGGTTCCACCTTCTGGGGTACCCCGGTATTAGGTCCCCGACAGATAGAAACTATCATTTCTCTATAGCACTTTCTATACTCTGCAGTTCTTCTCCAAGCAAACTAAAACTGAATGTATATTGCCTCGCAAAGAAAACCTAAATGTATTAAGAGGAAACTGAGTAGACTACGTGTATTTGGGATAAGTTCACATAGTGTCGGTGTGAAATATGATCAATAAGTAAATATTTGTAGTTTTGTCGTGCGTTGTGATCGGATGTGATCTAACACTCAATAACACAAGATTTATACTGGTTCAGGTAACAGGATTTATATTGGTTCAGGCAACAGACCCTACGTTCAATTGAGGTCGGTCGGTGACTTTCTTTCTTACGTCATTACTCTAGCGTAGTTAGGCATGGCATGCACGTAATTAAGTACACAGTTACTGTGCTCGACAGCTCTTACCTGATTCTACCTTTTGGATTTCTTTTACCACCACCCAGTAGAGTTGGTGAGCTGGCGGTAGCCTCGCCCTCTCAGCCTCTCAGGTTTGGGCGGAGCACGAGATGGAGCACGAGGGGCGTTCTGTGGGGTTACAAACGAGTAAGGAATGAGAAGGGGGTGTTAGAGGCCCGGTCGGACTCTGAACCGAGTGGAAGAGAATGATGGATGCTCAAACATGCGCTAAGTATTGGAGCGTATACTTTGTGTGTCCGAGCTTATCAGCTGTTGAGAACGTGTAGACTGTGTAGCTGTCGAGCTCTAGAGCTGTTGTGCTGTTGTCCTCGAGTCTTCAATCCTACGGGTAGGAGAGGGCGCATCGCCTTTTATAGTTGAAAGGGATGGCCTTACAAGTCAGAGAGAAAGAGAGAGCATACGGGCACTGCCTAGTCTTGTTGCCCACGCCATCGGATACGGGGTGGTCGCCATCGCCCACCTTACTATTCATGCTCTGTTGTATCTGGCAGGCTGCACAGTGTTCACCTGGTACGATAAACGACGGCGCCCACAATATTGTTTATGCTCATACGCATCTGACATGCTCTACCGTGTTCGCATGGTATGGCAAACGACGACGCCGACAATACTGTTGATGCTCTGACACGTCTGGCAGGTTCTACCATGTTCGCCTAACATGCCCCGACGGCACTGTCCTACAGGTGCGCAGGGCATGGTAGGGTACGGTCCTCGGTATTACGGTTGACTTGAGCGCCTTACCTTATCTGCTTCGCCTGCTTCCCGGGTCCACACCGAGCGGGCGTCCCTGGTCGGTCGTTCCTAGTCAGCCCCGATCGTGTTGGTCGAGAAAGAGCAGCGAGCAGAGGTCCTGGTGTATTCTCGATCGGAGACAGGGGGTCAGAGTCATACTGCGGTCCCATGATGGCCAGGCCTTCTGGTCGCACCTCTGATCAGATCTCCTGGCCGGAGGTGCCGGTCGGGGACCGGATCATGGTCTTGGCCTATCATTGTGTATCTGGGCCGGCCCAGGCATGTGCTATCGTTGCGCCGCCTGCTGGGCCAAGTTTTGTAGGGAAGCGGGTCCATTAGGGACCCTGAGTTTATGAACCCGACAAGAGCCCCCGAGCCCCTTTGGGACTTCTGTGAAGCCGTGAAGGGGCTGTTCGCACATGTTTTGTGTGATATTATAAAAGCCCGGGGCTTGTGTTTTTAGCTTAATGAAATCTTGTATTTCCTTTGTAATTCCTGTGCCCATTGTGCCGTGGAGGCGGGCTGTTATTCGAACTTCGGTGTTTTTCCTCCTTGGTTTGTTGTACCGCATAGGGTAACCGAGTAGGATTTAGGCTCCCAGTCTCCATGTGAAGGACTGGCAAAGACCGCAGAGGTGCGTTGTGCAGACATAGGCGCCTAGCCCTAGAGGAGGAGACTCGTTGGTAAACTATTTTTAGCGCACCCGGTGGGTGTAGCCTCCGAGCCTACGGCCGACTGGGAAGTCAGTCAGAGGCTGAGCACCTTGGTACTCTCTTTTGGGGCTATGGACTCTTGTGTCTCTTCCGATCGGGGTGTTCACCCGTGTCCGTTCTGATCGAAACCTGTGTGGTCGGTCGGGTTCCTGAGTCATGATCTAGCGGCTCGAGCCCCTGAGCCACTAGGGGTCGATCGGGGTAGGTCGCATGATTTCCTGTGTCACCCCATCTGTGGTTTCCACAATCGAAGGGGTTGAGCTAACGCCACTTGCCTCGATGGCTCGAGTGGCGGGCTTCAGTGAGCTCACGAACGGGCATGTCTAAGTGAAATCTAGGTCCATCGTTCATGATGGGGTTGGCATAGCCCTCATGTTGCACTCCACTTCTCCTTAACCCGCCTCTTGGCAGATGCCCGAGTCGTTCCGGAGTGCGACTCAGGTGGCCCAATGGCCTTCCCTCAATGGAGATTCTATGGGAATGGCTCAAGGTCAGGATCGAACAAGAAGGTTGAGACGACCATGTCCGCTCTTGAGCGAGTCGAGTGAGGGCCACTGGGGCTCATCTATGTTTTCTTCCCTGGCTCTATTTGACGCGAGGCGCCCTCGAGCCCTTCGCGGGCCTGCCTTCGAATGAGACGACTACCGCTTTGTGATGCGATGCTGTAAGGAAAATGGACCCTAGGCCCATTTACTTTGGATTTTGGTGTTTGATGACTAACACAACCAAATTGGACTAATGAATTTGCAAGTGTTATGTTTTGTAGTTCAATAGGGTGCAAGATGTGACTTGGACAAAGGCGATGTGATGATCTAATGATCAACACCATAAGCAAGACCTTAGGAGCACAAGAAAAGACACAAGATATCAAGCAAAGTCCAAGCACGAAGATAGGAACCAAGCCGGATGCAAGATCGCGAAAAAACGAGCTCACAGAGGGCACAGGACGCTGCACAGGATGCTCCGATGCACAGGAAGCTGCACCGGACGCTGCACAAGACGCTCCGATGCACAGGACGCTGCACCGGACGCTGCATAGGACGCTCCGATCAAGCAACAGTAGAGTCAACAGCAGCGACCGGACGCTGCATATGACGCTGCATCAGACGCTTCGATGCACAGGATGCTGGACAGGACGCTGAGTGCCAGAGTCCGGTCAACATCAGTAAGGTTCTAGAGAGCCGTTTTTGTGACCGGACGTGTCCGGTCAGTACTGACAGGACGCTGGTCAGAGTCCGGTCAGTAGCAGAAAAGCGGGATTTCATCCCCAACGGCTACTTTCTCAGTGGGGCTTATAAATAGACCCCCCAACCGGCCATTTGGTGTGTGTGGAGCTGAGGAAACATACCAAGGGTGTTGATACACCATTTTAGTGATCTCCGCTTGCATAGTGCTTAGTGTTTCATCAGGTGATTAGCGTAGGTACTTTGCGAAGTGCTTAGGTTGATTAGACCACCGCTTATGCGCTTGCTCTAGGTTCAGGCCTAGTGTTTAGTGAGGTTTGCATACCTCTTACCACCCGGTGCTTGCGGGCACCATTGTTGTATATCGGAGGGACTTGAAGTCTTGCGAGATCACACCAACCGCGTTTGTGGTGTGGCCGCCACCGTATATTGGAGGGAACAAGGCCCGCGGCGTTTTGGCCAGAAGCTTGATAGTGAAGACAGTGGGGAGCATCCGGGAGAGGCTTGCTGGAAGGCACATCGAAGACCCACTTGCGCGTGGGGAAGGCCCGAGGCTATCCACGGAGTTACCCGACCGGGAGCTTGGCCCTTGTGAGGGATTCCTTGCGAGGGGCTCCAACAAGGACTAGGGGGAAGCTTGCACGCTTCTCGATACCTCAGTAAAAATACCGGAGTCATCGACGGGAGTTTGCATATCTCTACCTTGCTCTTTAGCTTCTGCATTTACATTGATTATTTTACTACGTTTGCGGTAGAGATAGCAACACACTAGCAAAACCGTAGTTGCACATTTAGATAGTTTATCTTTTGCATAGGTTTTGCTAAGGTTAGAAAAAGAGGCCATAGTTTAGAGTTAGAATTTTTAAGTTGCCTAATTCACCCCCCCCCTTTAGGCGTCATGGTCCCTTTAATTGGTATCAGAGCCAGTTGGCTCATTTTGGACTTTTGGCTTAACCGCCATTGAGCCGACGTTATTTAGAGTGGTTGGGATAGATACCGCTAAGCCTCCGCACTTTGACGGCACTAACTTCCCATACTATAAAGCAAGAATGGCTTGCCACCTTGATGCGGTTGATTTGGGTGTATGGAGTCACTCGTGATGGGATGAAACCCATCAAGAATCCTGAAAAATCTACAAAGAGTGATGAAAAAGAAATGCACTTCAATGCTAGAGCTAAAAATTGCTTGTTTGAATCACTTAGTATGGATGTTTTTAACCAAGTATTCACTTTAAATACGGCACATGAAATTTGGTTAAAACTCCAAGAGCTCCATGACAGCACAAGCAATGTCCGTGAGCAAAAACATTGTCTAGCAAAGCAAACTATGATTCCTTTACTTTGAATGATGATGAGCTTGTTCATGATATGTATTCTCGTTTGAATCTAATTATCAATGAGCTCCATTCTATAGGATTATTAAAGCTAGATGATGCGGATATCGTGAGGAAGATCATCTCCATGCTACCTACAAAAGAAATATGCAAGCATCATCACCATCCTTCACAACATGGAGGACTTGAGCAATATGACCCTAGGCATAGCCATTGGCAAGTTAGTGGCATTTGAAATGTCACGTAAGATGGGGCAAGAAGAAGCTTCTTCATCAAACAAAGGCAAAGCTCTCGCTTGTAGCGAGAAAAAGAAGATGAAGGGCAAGCAAGTTGAGACAAGCTCAAGCTCAAGTTCCTCAAGTGAAGATGAAGAAGAAGATGAGGACGATGATGATGATGATGATGAAGATTCAAGTGATGATCAATCTTCCTCCTCCACCTCCGATCTTGATGAAGAATCAATCAAAGTGATCAACAAGGTGGAGAAGATGATCCAAAGACTCAATGTCAAGGGTGTGCCCATCCAAATTTAAGATTTCATTTTCACAAATCAAAGAAAAGAGCAAAGAAAGAAAGGATGCTATGGATGCGGCGAGTTGGGGCACTTTGTGGAAGTTTGTCCAAACAAGCCCACACCTAAGACAAAAAAGAAGGCATGCAAGAACCAAGCCCTCGCATCAATAAGATCATGGGATGATTCTTCAAGTGAAGAAGAACCCCATCACAAGAGGCGAGGCCACAAGCACTTATCATCAAGCTCTTCTCGTGTGTGCCTTATGGCACTGAGGTAACAAAAGCTCTTCCTCTAGTGAGAGTGATAGTGATGATGACATGCCTTCTTATCACAAACTTGTGCAAGAAATTCTTAATTATGCTAAAGCTTGCACTAGTCAACAAAAGAAGCTCAAAGGTTTAAAAGAAAGGCTAGATAGTTCACAAAAAGCATACAAAACCTTGCTTGAACAATATGAGAACTTTGCTAATCTCAATGTTGAACTATCTACTAAAATTGGGAGACTTGAGACTAGTGCAACAATAAATGCATGCACAATCAATGATGAGCAACTTTTAAAGAAAAATGAAAAATTAAAAGAAAAGTTAGCTAGCTCACAAGAAGCATATAATAGTTTGCTTGCTAAAATGGAAACCATGTGCAAACACTGTGATGAGCTAACTAATAAAGTTGCTAATCTTGAAGCCGTTAGCACAAACCCCACCAGGGCATCTAAAAAGAAAAGTTCTATCTTTAACATGTCTAAAAAGGATGCCTCTACTTCTTATAATGATTTATGTTTAGACTCACCTTTGTGCAACCAAGTTTGTGTTGAGAAAGTTATTGTAGATATATGCACACAAGAGGTTGCAAAGGAGAATGAGCAACTCAAGCAAGAAGTAGCTCGCCTCACCAAGGACTTGACTCAAGTGAAAGGCAAGGCAAAGCAAACCCAACTTCATCAAGATAACACCATTAAGGGAGTGAAGAAGCTTGATGAAGGACAAACCATGGTTTGTTACGTGTGCTACAAGGAAGGTCACAAGTCCTATGAGTGCAAGGTGAAGAATGGGGGAGGAGCAAAGAAGAAGGAGAAAAAGCAAACAAGCAAGCTCTCCAACACCTACACCAACAAGGTGGACAAGAAAGCCTGTGCAAGGTGAAGAATGGGGGAGGAGCAAAGAAGAAGGAGAAAAAGCAAACAAGCAAGCTCTCCAACACCTACACCAACAAGGTGGAAAAGAAAGCCTCCACACCTTATCTCTTGAAGAAGAAGAAAAATGATAAGGTGGTGGCCATCAAGGTGAACAAGCAAGCCAACAATGGGGTCAAACGCTTTTGGGTGCCAAAGGAAATCATTTTCAACATGAAGAGCACCAAGAAGGTTTGGATCCCGAAAGGGAAGTGAGAAGTCCGTCGGACTTCGAGGAATTTGGAGACTTGGCAAAGTTTGAGTGCATTTTATGGGGTGCATCATGATGGACAAAGTCATTGTCAAGTAGGTTAGTGAATACTATGGACCTAAATTCCCCTTCCCATGTTAGGTAACTAGATGTCATTACTTTTAAATAGTATTCATTTCAATTGGTTTTGTTTTTCAATTGATATACTCTTAAAGCATCTAGTTATCTTTCATGCCTATGTTTGCATTTACATGCTTAAATCTTTTGTCATGCATTCAATAGGTATATCATATGGTAGGCTTGCTCGGTTTCATTATCAACCCTTGGAGCAAACCTACATGGTTTAAAATTGTTTAGGAGCACGGCACATAGCTTGTTTTATAATTATTTATCTAATATATGCCAAAGTCCAAATTGTAGATAATCTCTCCAAAAATGTGCACAAATTTTACAAGTATTCAACACTTGTGTGCACAAATTTAGGGGGAGCTTAATCTACAAGTTGGATGCTTTGAGACTAACACCTTTTCAAGCTTATCTTGTGTAGTAGTCTCATTGCAAGGAAAATGGAGTCCCCGGAGGAAAGCATTATACTTCAATTGATAGAAATCAAATTGATTTTCACATGTGGTATTTCTAAACCGATATCACCATGTTGATCTCACTTTGATATTTATTTGCTTTCTCCATACATTATATAGATTAACCTCTCTTGTGCAATGAATTGCTAATTATGCATATACTTTGCTTTTTATCATATGTATGCATAAATTTAGGGGAAGCTTAGTCTATATAATGTGATAGTCAAGTTTTGTGACCTATTCTAGGCTAATCAAATCCTTCATTTGGTTCACAAAGTTTGACCCTTCCTTGTGCTACTAATGTATTCCTTTTGGGTGTTTGATGCCAAAGGGGGAGAATTTGAAGGAATAAAGACAAGCATTTAGTTACAAGTAGTAATGCTTCGAGAAAGGGAGGAAAGTGAATTATGGGTTAGTCTAAGTAATGGGAGAATTTTTTTAGAAAGCTAGGCTTTAATCCATAATATCATATGGGGACATTTGCAAGGGCACGATAAGGTTGCATATAGTATCTTATATATAGTATCTTTTAGCATCACATAATCTTGTCCCTTGCATTGCATCCTAGCAAGTAGATAGTTTTTCAATTTCAAAAATTTTATTATTTGCTTGCTTTGGTCGTGTTGTCATCAATCACCAAAAAGGGGGAGATTGTAAGAAAAATGGACCCTAGGCCTATTTACTTTGGATTTTGGTATTTGATGACTAACACAACCAAATTGGACTAATGAATTTGCAAGTGTTATGTTTTGTAGTTCAATAGGGTGCAAGACGTGACTTGGACAAAGGCGACGTGATGATCCGATGATCAACACCATAAGCAAGACCTTAGAAGCACAAGAAAAGACATAAGATATCAAGTAAAGTCCAAGCACGAAGATAGAAACCAAGCCGGACGCAAGATCGTGAAGAAACGAGCTTACAGAGGGCACATGACGCTGCACAGGACGCTCCGATGCACAGGACGCTGCACCGGATGCTGCACAGGACGCTCTGATCAAGCAACAGTAGAGTCAACAGCAGCGACCGGACGCTGCACAGGACGCTGCATCGGACGCTCTGATGCACAAGACGCTGCACAGGACGTTGAGTGCCAGAGTCCGGTCAACATCAGTAAGGTTCTAGAGAGCCGTTTTTGTGACCGGACACGCCCGGTCAGTACTGACAGGACGCTGGTCAGAGTCCGGTCAGTAGCAGAAAAGCGGGATTTTATCCCCAACGGCTACTTTCTTAGTGGGGCTTATAAATAGACCCCCAACCGGCCATTTGGTGTGTGTGTGGAGCTGAGGAAACATACCAAGGGTGTTGATACATCATTTTAGTGATCTCCACTTGCATAGTGCTTAGTGTTTCATCAGGTGATTAGCGTAGGTGCTTTGCGAAGTGCTTAGATTGATTAGACCACCGCTTATGCGCTTGCTCTAGGTTTAGGCCTAGTGTTTAGTGAGGTTTGCATACCTCTTACCATCCAGTGCTTGCGAGCACCATTGTTGTACATCAGAGGGGCTTGAAGTCTTGCGAGATCACACCAACCACGTTTGTGGTGTGCCCGCCACCGTATATTGGAGGGAACAAGGCCCGCGGCGTTTCGGCCAGAAGCTTGATAGTGAAGACGGCGGGGAGCATCCGGGAGAGGCTTGCCGGAAGACACGTTGGAGACCCACTTGCGCGTGGGGAAGGCCCGAGGCTATGCACGGAGTTACCCGACCGGGAGCTTGGCCCTTGTGAGGGATTCCTTGCGAGGGGCTCCAACGAGGACTAGGGGGAAGCTTGCGCGCTTCTCGATACCTCGGCAAAAATACCGGAGTCGTCGACGGGAGTTTGCATATCTCTACCTTGCTCTTTAGCTTCCGCATTTATATTGATTATTTTACTACATTTGCGTTAGAGATAGCAACACACTAGCAAAACCGTAGTTGCACATTTAGATAGTTTATCTTTTGCATATGTTTTACTAAGGTTAGAAAAAGAGGCCATAGTTTAGAGTTAGAATTTATAAGTCGCCTAATTCACCCCCCCCTTTTAGGCGTCACGGTCCCTTCAGATGAAAAGCGTTTCGATACAACGATTGCATATGCAATGATTTGGATGTATAAATGCATGCATGAGAATGAATGCTTATGTACTGGAAAAGTAAAATGGGGGTTGATAAAGTTACCTCGATGGCTCGAGTGACGGGTTCAGAGAGCTCCTATCGGATATGTCCGAGTGGAATTCGGACATGTCATTCATGATGGAGTCGGCATAACCCACATGGGGCATCACATTGCTCCTTACCTATCTCTCGGCAGTCGTTCGATCGACTCGGGTGACCCGCTGGCCTCTCCTCAATGGAGATTCCATCGATGGGCCCCTCCAAACCTTGCCTGGGAAGGCGGAGGGTCGTTTGCGTGCAGTTGTGCCTTGTTTCCATTGCCTAGATTACGGTACTGGGGGGCCTGCCTAGGCCACATCCCGTTAGCCAGGCCACGTCCCATCGCACGGCTTTCCACATTAAATAGGGGGAAGGGAGAAGGTTTTCCTCCCATTCTTTTGCCTTTCTTCAACCGTTGTTGTTCCTCTTTCCTTCTTTTTGCCAAGCCTATTCGTGTGCCGCGGCGGTTTCTAGGAGAGAGTAGGGTAGAGCGAGGGAGAGGAAAAACTCACAGATTCATTCATAAATCCGAGGTGCGATGTCGAATTGGAGGCCTTCCAACGTGGATGAGGCCGTGCTGGCCGACTTCACCATGAAGGGGCTACTTTCGTCGAAGGATGTGGCGCACTGAAGGGCTCCCGTGCCGGGGAGGTTGTTCCGTAACCCCGGGCTGACGAGGTCATCTCCTTCCTTGCCTTCCACGAGCGTGGGCTCGGGTACCCCGCGCACTGGTTCCTGCGCGGGCTCCTCAACGAGTGGGGCCAGGAGTTGCAGCACCTCAGCCCAACTGGGGTGCTACAAATCACTGGCTTCGTCATCGTCTGTGAGGCCTTCCTTGGGATGGAGCCACATGTGGATCTATTCTGGTGAGTCTTCATCGGGCGAGCCCTGCCCGTGGGGAAACCGCCCAGAACCGCACCGGTCGAGGGGTTTGCCCTGCAGGAGAGGTCGAAGCCGTCAGTCCCCTACCCCACGTACTCCCCTAGTGACTCCAACCGGTGGTGGCATGGTGAGTGGTTCTATATCAGGAACCCGGTGAAGGCGCCGTTCCCGATGTTTATCGGGGGGAGGCCGGAGAAGAGGGAAAGTTGGACGTGGGGTCCTTCCCGTCAATAGAAAAAGTTGGGGATCATCAAGCCGGAGCTTCAGAAGCTCGTGTGGAATGGCCTCGATGGGTTGCGGGTCTTCCACACCTTTTTTTCGTCGTCGGGTTGCCCCGCTGGGGGATAGGACGCGACCGATGTGGGAATACTCTGGCCCAATGGATCTCGACCGCACATCACTGAAGGAGTTGTCGAAAGATGAAGTCCAGAGTTATCTTGGTCGGGCACTGCAATTGAGGGATGAAGACTCCCTCGAAGGGACGCACGGACCCCTTCATGCCGCGAAGCTGTCCAATTTGGTATGCTTTTTTCCCATGACCTTTTCCTTCTTATTTTGATGTTTTTATTGATTTCGAGTTGCCCATTTCGAAGGGACTCATGGGCTATAAATCTCGGTCGCATCTTCCAAGAGGGCCGAAAGGCGCGGTTCGGCAAGCCGCCTAGAGGGAGGTCACGCTTGCCAAGAAGAAGAAGAAAACTGAGAAGGTCTAGAGGAGGTTTGATAAGGAGAAAGAGATCAACCGGCGGGTCCATGGTGGCGAGAATCGGAGCGACGTGGAGGCGAAGCTCGAGTCAGAGGAGCCCATGGAGACGGGTGATGACGCGAGTTCCTCGAAGGACGAGGGAGACAAGGGCACTGCCGTGACCTTGGTGGAGCGCCGTAAGCCTGTGGCTGCACCCATTGGCGGCGAGCGTGGTACAGAGGTGCGCGGCGATGTTCCTGAGTCGAGGAAGCGCGCCGCGAGTGAAGATGACGCCAGTCGAACGAGAGGCAAAGTAGGCACGGTCACCGCGCCCTCCGGAGGCATCGTTGACTTTGTGGCCCCCTGCTCTGAGTGTGGCAAAGCACGCCGGTCGGTCGGGGGACATGATCGTTCCCCTACGTCTTCAGGGTCGACACACGTGTGCGACCCCCAACGAGGAGATACCCCAATAGTTGCTCCGGTGGTTTCACCATGAGCTGGCGGTCGTGGCCGTTCACGGGCCAATCGGGGACCGGCCGGGTCACCCCCTCCCTCAGTTGATGCGAGGGGGCGTGGGTCGTGCCCCCAAGCGATCCTCGTATGGTCGTCTCGTCGTTAGCCAGTCAGGGCTTCAGGGTTCTGCCGCTTTTGTCTGGGTATGTATTCATGCTTCCCTTTGTTCTCATAGTTGAGTTTTTGAGTGTGACCAACCTGCGCTTGCGCCCTTTTTTTTGCAGCGGCCAAGAGCCGGTAGGACTGGGGATGTCCCCACCTCCCGTGCGAGAAGAGTGGATACATAGCCTACGGCGGGTTGCGATGAGCGAAGGGGGAAGCAAGCTGGTGGCGGCGCGATCGTCCTTAATGGGGGCTGCGTCTTCCCAACCGGTCGTGAGCACGGCGGCGGTCGTGATGGCGGCGATCCCCGTGGTGACGGCGGAGGCCGGGTTGGCGGTGACTCTTGCAGTCCCTCCCCCGCCAGTCGTAGAGGAGGAGACGAGGGAAATTGGGCTCCCTGTCTCGCCTGGCGGAGGAGCGCATGGTTCGTCCGCCTCGTCAGTGCTGGAGGGGTCCGGAGGAGCCATGGACAAGCCAGAGGTAGAGCAGCCGTCGGCGAGTCATGGAGTCCTGGTGGCGGACATCCCCTTGGATGGCGAGGAGGACACTGGGGTGGGGCTGCCAGCCATCCCACCATCTGGGAGTTGGTGATGATCTGATCGTCGCTTGATACTACGATGATTGGATCTTCCGACGGGTCGGAGGCCACCCGCGAGCTGGTGTGGCCTTGCCCCGGTGAGCTCTGCGTTCTGCGTTCGGCGGTGTCCTCTTCCTCCCATAGAGTATAGCAATCAGTTCTTACAGCAATCCAGAGCACCTAGAGATATGGTCTCGCGTCCCAACTCTCTAATGTCAGTAGGTCCGAACTCTGAAGTGGCCGGCGCAGTATCGAGTGCGCAATGAACACGGAGAGCTTTATTGACTCGGAGGACCAGTGTGCAACGACACGTCGTCGGATGCACGACGCGGCCGCAGCAACATTAACCTGAGACAAGGACACGGACCGCGGTAGCTAGGTACCAAATAGACCAGCATGGACACCACACCACTCCACACCAGCGACGTGCACTAGAGCACTATTAGGAGTAAACTGGACTGCACCATCTCCATCTAGTTCTTGAGGAGGTAGTCGTCGAGGTCGTGGAACGTCTTGGTGGCGGTCTCCTTGATGACGTCCGGGTCGGGCACCTGGTCGTTGGCCTTGTCGAACTCCATGGCCCAGTTGACGGCGGCGCCGGCGCCGGCCTCGCCCTCCGCCGCCTTGGCCGGGGCCACCTTCAGCGTGATCTTGAAGTTCTTGTAGAAGTCCACCAGCTCGCCGTCCACCACGCTGTACGACACCACCTTGTTCTCGTCGTCCGCCACCTCCAGCTTCTCCTTGGCGAACGTCAGCATCGGCACCGCTGCAAGACACAGCAAACATCCGATATATCCGTGGTCGTCGTTAGCGGTCCCAGTCCGGCGGCACACATCCCCAACGTCAGCATCGGCACCGCTGCAGCACACAAGGCGATGGTTACGTACCCCCGGTGTACTTGAGGAGGCGGACGGTGCCGGCGGACTTGCCGTCGCCCTCGACGGTCTCGATGCTCTTGTACTGCTCGGGGAAGATCTTGGGGAACAGCTCCGTGGAGTCGCGCAGCGCCGCCCACAGCTTGTCCGCCGGGGACTTGACCTCCACCACCAGCTCAACCTTGGACGCCATTGCCTCTACCAACCTTCGTGCCACAAGCTGTGTAGTGTAGGTGGTGATGTGCCGGTGGTCTGGCGATGGTGAGACAAAGGCCCAGACCTCACATATATACACAGAACCAGGGACCAGCTCCAGATCGTGACTGCTCTTCTTCAGAGGAGAGCAGCCGCGCTGCTACTGATGCCGGCCATTCAAGGTTCTCCTGCACGATCCAACCACCTTGATCAGGCTCGAATTCAATTGCGTCCGTCGGTGCAGATCCGTCCGATTGATGACGGCAGCGTGCCTGCACCGTGTGCCCGTGGAATTTGAGGGCTCGCCGCCGTCGCCGGTCGCCGCACAGGGTAGAGTAATGGGATGGGATTCTTTGATCTGACACCTGAGAAATTAGATGAGGCCAGGCCGGACCGAAATACTACTGCGGTCTGGTTGGCAGTTGGCAGCAGGAGGGAGGCCCGGTTCCGGCCGAAACAGTAATGAGCGTCCGTCGAGGTGCAGGCGACAATGGCAAAATGTACTACAAGAAGTCTACTAGTACTAGTGTATACTACTCTGAAGTCTGAACCGAATGCCGAATGGAGAGTTGAAGAGAGGTTTGGTCCGTTTGGATGGGGAGTATGGGACCGTGGGTGCCACCACCCAACTGCAATAGCGAGCGGTTCTGGGCCTGAGTTTACTCGTGCTTGTGCCGCCGCAAAAGGTTGTTGATGCGGACTCATCATCTTTTTTTTTTTAATAAAGAGGAGCGTCACATCTGATATATCTAAAAGAAAAAAAATAAAGACTGGTAAAAATCGATGGACAACGAGACACCAAACGATCTCTAAAAATGGACGTGGGTAGCATACTGGACGTCTGAACGGACGTGCACGTCCCGACGCCTCGCTCTGAGTCGCACGCGCACCCTGCCCTTGACGTTGCGCCCGCCGCTCCTTGCATCCAGACGCCCGTGCAGCCCGCCCCGCCCGCCTCGCACGCGCACCCTGCCCCAGCGCTGCACCCCGCTCCTTCCCCTAACCCATTCTCTCTCCACGTGGGCGGGACTCGGGATCCAGCACCCATGAAAGCTCTAGTTTGATTTTGGTGAATTGATGAAACCCTAAGTGCTAACCTAGTTTATCAAGTGATCATGAGATAGGTAGCACACTCCAAGTAGTGAAGCAAATGAAGATCATAACATGATGATGATGCCATGGTGATGATCAAGTGCTTCGACTTAGAAAGAAGAAAGAGAAAAACAAAAAGCTCAAGGCAAAGGTATAAATTGTAGGAGCTATTTTGTTTTGGTGATCAAGACACTTAGAGAGTGTGATCACATATAGGTTTGATAGCCGTACTATTAAGAGGGATGAAACTCGTATCGAAATGCGGTTGTCAAAGTACCGCTAGATGCTCTAACTCATTGCATATGCATTTAGGATCTAGTGGAGTGCTAACACCCTTGAAAATATTTATGAAAATATGCTAACGCATGTACACAAGGGTAATACACTTGGTGGTTGGCACATTTGAGCAATGGTTAGGAACTTCACCGGCGCCCTAAACTCAGGTGAATGTGGTCACTGTAAGTGACCAGACGTTGGTCTCTGAAGGACCGGTGCGTCCGGTCAGTAGCAGTAGAAGAAGCGCAGCGTCGGTATTCATTCTTGTGATTGATTGGCTCCTTCTTCGACACGGCGATATAAACAAATTGCTCACTCTCTTTACATTACCACAAACTAGTTGTCAAGCTCTTTAGTGTAGCTAGTTGTGAGAGCTTGTTAGTTTGGTTAGTGTGACTCTTTAGTTAGCTTTTGAGAGCACACTAACTTAGTGTAGTGTCATAGCTATTGTGTGGATAGAAACTATATAAACTAGAATTATGGTAGGTGGCTTGCATTTTTAGTAGGCTAGCGCAACACTTGCTTTGCCTCATAATTGTCTAACTGGTTTGTTAAGTGTTGTTGTAGAAATTTTTAGTAGGCTATTCACCCGCCCTCTAGCCATTAGGACCTTTCATCAGCACTGCCTGCTTCTTGTCTCGCAGGACCTAGAGATGATGTTGATCCATAAGTCCTAGTTTCTTTGAGAGGAGCATGGTCGGATGGAGCAAGAAGCGGTGGTGTTGCGGCGGATCGACGAGGTCAAGCACTGACCTAGAGTCTGCCCATCGTGAGTCCCAAGACTAGGCGGCCGAGGCGACAGGGAGCATGGGTGGTGGAGCTATGTGTGGTTGAACGGGCGACTGTAGCCAAGCAGAAACTCGATGTGGCGAAGGCCCACTTGGCGAAGACTGAGGCAGCGCTCAGGAAGTCCCTAGAGGCTCTGGAAGCGGAGCGAAAGGCCCGGTCGGATGCTGAGTGGGAGGTCATCGCAGCTCCGAGGGCAGATGCTTAGGGGCAGAGGAGTCGAACACTCGACTGCTCGAGCGGGTGACCCAGTAAGAGGAAGGGCTCTCCATTCTTGAAAGCACCTGCCTCGATACATACATGTTCTGCCCTCGGTTGATGTCCTTGAATTTTTCTTTTCCTTGCTCCTAAATTTGTTGTCTGTTTCTAGAACTGGGTGGAAAGATTGGCTCTCTAGAGCAAGAGCTGGAGACGATCAAAGCGGCGCTAGCCCAGTCCCTTGAGGAGTGATGCGCTCTCGAGGGAGAGCTCGACCAGCTTCGAAACATTGTGCAGGTGGTGGTCTCCGAGGTGTTCGGGTTAGGACCGAGCACCAATACATCCCACCGTCCAGCTAGCGGAGGTCACGAATGAAGTTCGGGTGCTCATCTCTGATGGCATGTTCTACTGGGATGTCGAGGGTGCTGACCCCGGTGGTAACCCACTACCATGATCTGGACTTCATGGCCATCCACAGAGGATTTGCCGACGGGTGGAGCGCAAACGAGATCCATGCGCTGGGGGAAAGTTTGGTGCCTCACACGTAGGTGGTCGCTGAGCAGGTCACCATGCAATGGGTGATGGAGGCTCGCTATTCAACCGTGGCCACAGATGTGTGTCAAGAAGACATCGTCTAGCCTACGAAGGCAGTGGAGGTTGGGTCTGAGGTGAGCATCATCCTACCCCCAACCGAGCCAAACGTTGTCCTGACCAGTAGCCGAGCCAAGCGCCGTCGTCCTGACCACAACCGAGCTACCTTCATCCTCGTCAATCGCACCGACAACCGACGCAGCCGGGGGGCATAATGGAGTTAGAGTAGAAATAGTTCAGTTTATGTAAAATATGAATTCGTGGGGGAACCCCATGTGAATAGTTTTACATTCGTGAATATTTTAAGTTCGTTTTGTGATGAAATCACTCATGAGGGGAAGCTTGTCCCGTCCGCCCTTGTTTTTATCCTTACATAGCTTTGTTTTTTGTCCATTGTTTTTTGCACCTACTCGTTGACCCATAGGCTACAACCTTAAGAACCTAGGCGTGGCTCGTGAGGTTCAGCTGCTCGCAACCGTAGGTCGTGGTGGGGTGTGATCGGTTGGGAGGTTAAAGCGCAAGTTACGTAGGGTAATCAAAGGAATGGAATGACCTTTTGTTTAAGCGATGCCCTTTTGTTTGGGCGAAAAGTGTTACTACATGATAGTAAAAAAAAGGAAGGGTGGTATCGCACCCCCTATGGAGCCCCCGAGCGACCTAGGCCAAGAGTGCTCAGGCTAGGGTGCTATGGGAGCAAGCATTGAATGGAAATAAATGGTAAGACCGAGTTTTAGGGAAAGAAACGACGTAACTATTTGATGTTCCATATGTTGGTAAGAACGTTGCTATTGTCGTCCTTCAGCCGGTAGGCGCCCGGTTGGATCACCTCGGCCACCGCGTACGGTCCTTCCCATAGTGAAGAGAGCTTATGTTTGTCCTTGGTTGACTAGGTCCTCCTGAGTACGAGATCACCGACCTCAAGGATCCTCCCCTTGAATTTTCTTTCATGGTACCTGCGGAGAGTTTGCTGGTAACAAGCAGAGCAGATGATGGTCATCTCATGAGCCTCATCAAGCAGGTTGACTGCGTCCTACTAAGCCTCCATGGCTCGGTCTCAGTCGAAGGCCTTTACTCTTGGGGCACCGTGATCGAGGTCGGATGGCAACACTGCTTTAGCTCCGTATGCTAGGAAGAAAGGGGTGAACCCCATGGATCGGTTTGGGTCGTTCTTAGGCTCTAGAGGATGGATGGGACCTCTACAACCCAATGCTTCGGCATACTTTTTGAGTCGGTCAAAGATGCGGGGCTTGAGTCCTTGGAGGACCATGCCATTGGCCCGTTTGACCCAACCGTTAGTACGTGGGTGTCTGACCGAGGCCCAATCGATACTGATGACGTAGCCATCACAAAAGTTCAAGAACTTCTTCCCTAGTGAAGTTTGTTCCATGGTCGGTGATGATACAGTTAGGAACACCAAACTGATAGATGATGTTGAGGAAGAACTTGACCGCCTCTTCCGAGCGGATATTGGTGATGGGCTTCGCCTCTATCCACTTGGTGAACTTGTTCGCCGCCACAAGTAGGTGAGTGAAGCCACCCAAGGCCTTTTTGAGGGGTCCGACCATGTCGAGGCCCCAGACCACGAATGCCTAGGTGATGGGGATGGTATGAAGCTCCTACGCCAGCAGGTGAGTTTATCGAGCGTAGAACTGGCATCCTTCACACCTGCGGACCACCTCCTCTGTATCTCACAGCACAATGGGCCAGTAAAAACCATGGGAAAAGGCTTTCCCGACCAGTGACCTTAGGGCCACGTGATGTCCCATAGATTCCAACATGGATTTTGAGGAGAAGTTGTTTCCCCTGGTTGGTCGGGATGCACTTCATAAGCACTCTCGACGGACTTTGCTTGTAAAGCTCGTTACTAATGGCGACGAATGTCTTCGGCGCGTTGAGCAATTCGTCACCCTTTAGTCCTTTACGGTGAGAGAACCTCCTCGAGGAGGTAGGTGAGCTATGGTGCTCTCTAGTCGACCGGAATCAAGTGCCATCATGGCGATGTCGTTGGGCGATGTTGCCATGGAGGCACCAAGGTCAGAGCCCCTGAGCGCTCGGTTGGGGTCAGGGCACGTTTGGGGGTCGAAGCCCTCGAGTGCTAGATTGGTGTTGGAGCTCGTCTGGGTTAGATCCTCTCGTATGCAGGCAGGCGGCTCAGTGGAGGTCATTTACAATGACCACGTCGGCGGGTGGTTCCCATCTGGCTGCTAATTTTGTGAGGAAATCAGCGGCATCATTGTCCTTTTGAGGGACATGGTGCAGTTCAATCCCACAAAACTTGTCGCGCACCTCCTGGCAGTACACCACCATGAGAGGGCTCTTGTAGGAGGACTCCTTCATGACTTGCTCGATGACCAACTCTAAGTCACCGCAGACATGCAGCCATGTGGCGCTGAGCTCAATGGTGATGCGTAGTCCATTGATGAGGGCCTCGTACTCCACAGTGTTGTTCGAAGCTGAAAATGGAGACGGATCACGTAGCGGAGCCTGCTCCCTTCTAGGGAGATCAGAACCACTCCAGCCCCTAAGCCGAGCGCCATGACCGACCTATCGAAGTACATCATCCAGTACTCGTGGGTGATATTCGGGGTCGGGAGCTGGACTTCCGTCCATTTGGCGATGAAGTCGGCAAGAGCCTGAGACTTAATAGCGGTGCATGGGACATACCTGATGTCATGGCCCATGAGCTTGAAAGCTCACTTGGAGATTCGGCCGGTGGCAACGCAGTTATGGATGACCTCCCTAAGTGGGTACGAGGTGATGACCATGACCTCGTGGTTGGTGAAGTAGTATAGGAGCATCCAGGTTGCCATCAGCACAGCGTACAGAAGCTTCTGAACCTAGGGTAGTGAATTTTGGCAACGGTGAGTACCTCGTCGATGAAGTACACCAGTCACTGGACCTTCAGGGGGTGTCTTGGCTCCTCCCTCTCGATGACGAGGGTGGCACTCACAATGTGGTTGCTTGCCACGATATAGAGGAGGAGGGATTCTCCTCATTCGGGAGCTATGAGGATTGGGGCCAACATCAGTGATGTTTTGAGGCTTTCCAAAGC
The DNA here is from genome assembly GCF_019320115.1 of Miscanthus floridulus. Lineage (NCBI taxonomy): Eukaryota > Viridiplantae > Streptophyta > Magnoliopsida > Poales > Poaceae > Miscanthus > Miscanthus floridulus. The sequence goes on along the minus strand of NC_089590.1, from coordinate 53,221,079 downwards.
CTGTTGTGCCTCCTTTATCTAGACGAATGCGTCTGTCTTCTTGAGAAGTTTATAGAGAGGCATCCCCACTCGCTTAGTCGAGAGATGAACCGGCTCAGGGTAGCCAAACAGCTGGTGAGCCTCTATATGCCCTTGACGTTGCGTATAGGGCCCATGTTGGAGATGGCCGTGATTTTTTTGTGGTTGGCTTCGATGCCGCGCTTAGACTCGATGTATCTGAGCAGCTTCCCCTTTAGAACCCCAAAAGCATATTTTTCGAGATTCAATTTGATGCTGAACCTTCGGAGGTTCGTGAATGTGGCGGCTAGGTTTACGATCAGGTCGCTAGCTTGAGCCATTTTCACCACTATGTCATATATATAGATGATGATTGTTGGTTTTGGCGGCTCGACTTGATCAGGTTGGTCGGGTGGGTCGATTTGGTCAGTGAAGCATCATTGCATGCCCCATAGATAGGTGGCGCTAGCGTTCTTTAGACCAAAATGTATGGTTACGCAATAGTATGAACCATACAGGGTGATGAATGAAGTCGAGACCTGGTCAGACTCTTTAATCGTGATCTGGTGGTAGCCTAAGTAGGCATCCAGGAAGGAGATGATTTTGCACTTTGAGGTAGAGTCGACTTTCTAATCTATGCGTGGCAACGGGAAGTGGTCCTTTGGGCATGCCTTGTTGAGGCCAGTATAGTCAACACACATTCCCCATTTTCTATTCTTCTTTTTCATAAGAACATGATTAGCTAGCCAGTTAGAGTGGTATACCTCTTTGATGAATTCGGCTGTCAGAAGTTTAGCGATCTCCTCGCCTATGGCCTTGTGCCTCTTGTCGTCAAAGTGACGCAGGTGTTGCTTGGTGGGCTTTGAGCCTAGGATGATGCATAGTGCATGCTCGGTGACCTCCCTCGGTATGCCCGACATGTTAGAAGGCTTCCACGTGAAGACATCACGATTTGCATGTAGGAAGTTGGCGAGCTTGCTTTCCTATTTGGTCGGGAGCTTCATCCCGATTTGCACCATCTTGGTTGGGTTGGTGGGGTCGATTCCCACCGCCTTGGTTTCCTCAGTCGGATGGAAGGTGCTTGAGGAGGTCTACCCATTGTGGTTGGGAACTGCTAGAGTCACCGAATTCCCGAGCTCTGGGAGCTAGGTGGAGTTGATGATGGCAGTGGCGAGCTCATAATGCTCATGGTCGCACTGTGTAGGCCTACGAGAAGGTGCTACCTATGGCGATGACGCCGTTTGGCCTCGGCATCTTTAGTTTGAGGTAGGTGTAGTTGGGGATCGCCATGAACTTGGCATAGCATGGCTGCCCTAATATGGCATGGTAGGACATCGGAAAGTCCACTACCTCAAAGGTTAGGACCTCCGAGCAAAAGTTGGCAAGGTCACCAAATGTGACGGGCAGGTCGATCTGCCCGAGTGGGTACGCCTATGTCCCCAGGATCATGCTGTAGAAGGAAGAGCTCACTGGGCAGAGCTCTGACTAGGGATGCACATGGCATCGAGGGTGTCGACGAAGAGAATGTTGAGGCCACTGCCTCTGTCCATCAGCACCTTGGTGAGGCACTTCTTGCGGATGATGGGGTCGACGATGAGCGGGTAGCGACCCGGTCAGGCGACGTGAGAAGGATGGTATATCTAATCAAAAGTGATCGGAGAGTTCGACCAACTAAGAAAAGAGGGGATGGCCGACTCGGTGGTGCGTGCCTCTCTGTAGCATACCTTGTGCTAGCGCTTAGAGTGGATGGCATTGGATCCCCCAAAGATCATGAGGCATTCCTCGGGGGTCAGGGAAGCCATCTTCATCCTTGTCCGGCATGCCTCCTTTCTTGGCCACCTCCTCCTTGCCTATCCCTTCCTCTGGCTTGGCAGCTTGCCGTAGGAAGCACTTGAGGAGCTCGTAGTCCTTGTAGAGGTGTTTGATAGGATGGTGTGGTTGGTGCATGGACTCTCGATGAGCTTATCAAAGTGGTCAGGCTGGCCCTGCTAGGGCTGCTTGCCCGCACGGTTGGCCACGGCGACCAAAGCTAGGTTGGCTGGTTGGCTCCGATCCCTCTTGTTCTTCTTGCTCTTTTGTGTGGAGGGGCCCTTGCCTTGGTCCTCACGCTTGGCCTTGCCCCTATCCCGACCACCGCTGAAGACCGCCTCCTCGCCAGAGGCATGGTTCGTGGCGATGTCGAGCAGGCCATGGGTGGTACGGGGCTTCACACAGCCAAGCTTGCAGGTTGTCCCAGAGAGGAACACACTGACAATGTCCGTGTCTACGACATCAGGAAGGGAGTTGCACTGTTTTGAGGACCTATGGATGTAATTCCATAGGGACTCATTGGGCTCCTACTGACAACTCTTAAGGTCCCAGGAATTCTTAGGACAAACATATGTCCCCTGAAATTTTCCAATGAAGACCCTCTTGAGATCCTCCTAGTCATGGATGCTGTTGGGCAAAAGGAATTCGAGCCATGCTCGAACATGCTCCCCCACATAGATGGGGAGGTACTGAATGATGAAGTAGTCATCATCCACTCCTCCGGCTCGGCAGGTGAAAGGTCCTAGTATGGCTAGAGGGGGGTGAATAGCCTATTTAAAAGTCTACAAATCAACTAGAGCAATTTGATTAGTATGACAAGAGACGAAATGCAAACTTGCTCTAGCTCTACAAGGGTTGCAAGCCACCTATCCAATAATTCTAGTTGTAATGATTACTAGGCACACAACTTGCAATATTACTACTCACTAAGAAGCTCTCAAACTTTCTACTCTAAAGAGCTCCACTAGATGAACTTAAAACAACAAAGCAAGCTCTCAATTCTAATTACACTAAAGAGCTTGTCACAACTAGTTTGCAAAAATATAAATGAGTGAGTAGGATGATTATACCGCCGTGTAGAGGAATGAATCAATCACAAGATGAAGATTAAGCCAATCACCGAGAGAATACAAATGACAAGAGACAACCGATTTTCTCCCGAGGTTCACGTGCTTGCCAACACGCTATGTCCCCATTGTGTCGACCAACACTTGGTGGTTCGGCGGCTAAGAGGTGTTTCACAAACCTCGTCCACACTGATTGGACACCGCAAGAACCTCCCCACAAGTGAGATAACTCAATGACACGAGCAATTTACTAGAGTTACCTTTCGGCACTCCGCCGAGGAAGGTACAACTCCCCTCACAATCACCAAAGGCGGCCACTGAACAATCACCAACTCGTGCTGATCCTCCACCGCTGCACCAAGCCATCTAGGTGGTGGCAACCACCAAGAGTAACAAGCAAAATCCACAGCGCAACACGAATACCAAGTGCCTCTATATGCAATCACTCAAGCAATGCACTTGGATTCTCTCCCAATCTCACAAAGATGATGGATCAATGAAGGAGATGAGTGGGAGTGCTTTGGCTAAGCTCACAAGATTGCCATGCCAATGAAAATGTGCAAGAGTATGAGCTTCAACCGGCCATGGGGCTTAAATAGACACCCCCACGAAATAGAGCTATTGTACCCCTTCACTGGGCACAACGTGGGTTGACCGGACGCTCCGGTCAGTTGACTGGATGCTCCGATCAGTTGACCGGACGCTGAGCCCCCAACATCTGGTCGCTCGTAGATAGCCACGTGTCCTAACTTCAACGGTCATCAGTCTTGACCGGACACTGTGCTTGAGTTGAACGGACGCTAAACACCAGCGTTCGGTCGTTTACAGTAAGGTTCCAAAACTGACTTTTGCCGACCGGACACATCCTGGTCATGCTCGACCGGACCCTACCAGCGTCCGGTCACACTGTGACTACTTATTGTGCTGACCGACAACACGACTGGGTGTAGCCCTTTAGCGTTCGGTCGCTTAGTGACCCAACTGTCCTGGTTAGTTGACCAGCGCCAGCATCTTTGCGACCAACTCCATTTCACCTCTAACTTCTTTACCCTTGCTCAAATGTGGCAACCACCAGATGTATCACCTTGTGCACATGTGTTAGTATATTTTCACAAACATTTTCAAGGGTGTTAGTACTCCACTAGATCCTAAATGCATATGCAATGAATTAGAGCATCTAGTGGCACTTTGATAACCGTATTTCGATACGAGTTTCACTCCTCTTAATAGTATAGCTATCTATCCTAAATGTGATCACACTCACTAAGTGTCTTGATCACTAAAATAAAATGGCTCCTACATTTTATACCTTTGCCTTGAGCCTTTGTTTTTCTCTTTCTTCTTTTCCAAGTTCAAGCATTTGATCATAGCCATGCCATCACCATTGTCATGATCTTCATCATTGCTTCAACACTTGGAATAGTGCTACCTATCTCATGATCCGCTTTGATAAACTAGGTTAGCACTTAGGGTTTCATCAATTAACCAAAACCAAACTAGAGCTTTCAATCTCTCCCTTTTTGGTAATTGATGACAACCCTTTCACAAAGATATGAAATAAGATTCAATTGAATTCATGTTGCTTGCCCAAGCATATTTATCATGTGTAAAGGATATGGACAAGTTTCATGAACTCCCTATGGTAGCAATTGCTCCCCCTACATATGTGCTAAGAGTTTGGATTGTAGCTTTGCATATATGCTTAGATAGGATATGTAGCAGACAATTTCTACCAAATGATGCTAAGGTATAAGAGATGGACCTTTGAAGCGTGATACCAATCGGAGTGCACCATTATACCATCCTTAGCACCATTAGTAACTAGACATACATAAAACTAGAATACCTCATGAGATCAATATTACAAGTAAGGGTCTAGTTTCCATATGATGAACATAAGTCTAATTACTTTAGCTAAATACCATTTGATAGCTAGATACCACTTGTAAATACATGGGAATGAAATCATTAGATATCCTATGCATACTAGATTTTCATTTCATCGTGCAAATTTACAATTAGCATACACCACACAAGCATGGATGTTGAATTTTAGAACTTGTGCCATGCAAGCAAATATATGAAATTCACATTCAAATGCACCATACAAGTTCATGAGCTTGCTCCCCCTACTTATGTGCTTAAAATTTTAATTTATCCCCTTCCTTTGTCATATCTTATCTCTCTACACTATTTCTCCCCCTATCACTTATCTTTGTTTCTCTCCCCCTTTGTCATCAATGACCATAGAGGCTTAAAGTAGAGATAGGTTCAAATTATAGATAGATTGGGGTCAGTGGTGGATGCACGATGCGGGATAAGGGGGGGCTAAAACAATGGAGATGTTGATTTGCATGAAGATTTAATGATAAAATCAAACTTTTGCTACAGTGATTAGGCTTGAAATCAAGAAATTAGGGGGGAGCTGGAGCCCCCTAGCCCCCCCTGTGGATCCGCCGCTGATTGGGGTGAAACCATGTGAAATGAGGATCATTTTTCAATTTGGTTCAATCTAGTTTACTTGCAAAAGATATTTAACTCGGTTTGATCCAAGGACAAGCTTCTTCACACCTCCAAATAAGGGTTATCTTGTACCATGTTGAGTTAAACACTTATAGCTTATTTTATAGATCAAACACTAGGTTTACAAGCCCACAAACATGTTATATGCTACAACTAGATCATTTCAAACATATAAGCAATAGTGGTAACATACAAGCATCAAATTCATTTGATTTTTATGAATTATCCTATTCAAATGTGAAATATGTATAGATGCACTAATCATATCCTTAGCAAGGATGTATGTCATGCCAATCAATTTATACCTTGTATTACTCGAAGGAGAGGCATGTCATATAATGGGGTTGCATCAACACATATTGGTGAAGTCAAGTATGTTCAATTCATTCCTTAGCTTGCAAAACCTCTTCTCATCAAGTGGCTTGGTGAATATGTTGGCAAGTTGATCTTCGGTGCCAACACTCTCTATGCAAATGTCCCCTTTTTGTTGGTGATCTCTTATGAAGTGATGACGGACATCTATATGCTTTGTTCTTGAGTGCAGGTTGTTTGTGAGTTTGATGGCACTCTCATTGTCACATAGCAATAGCACTTGCTTGATCCTAATTCCAAAATCACTCAAAGTAGCCTTCATCCAAAGTAATTGAGCACAACAACTACCGGCCAAAATGTACTCCGCTTCAGCGGTTGAAAGTGCTACACTATTTTGCTTCTTTGATGACCAAGATACAAGTGATCTTCCCAATAGTTGACATGTGCCTGATTGCTCTTTCTCTCAACTTTGCATCCCATATAATCGGAGTCCAAATATCCAATCAACTCAAACCTTACTCCTTTGGGATACCACAACTCAATATTTTGTGTATGCTTCAAGTACCTCAATATCCTTTTAGTTGTCTTCAAATGACTTTCTCTTGGCGAGGCTTGAAATCTAGCACACATGCATACACTAAACATCACATCCAGTCTTGATGCGGTCACATAGAGTAGGCTTCCAATCATAGACCGATACATCTTTTGATCCACCATGTTGCCACTTACATAACTATCCAAGCTTCCACTTATCCCCATTGGTGTACTAATAGCTTTACTATCATCTATTCCAAACTTCTTGAGCATGTCCTTGATATACTTGCCTTGACTCACAAATGTGCCATTCTTCATTTGCTTGATTTGAAGTCCAAGGAAGTAACTAAGTTCTCCAATCATGGACATCTCAAACTCACTTGCCATCATCTTGCTAAACTCCTCACAAAAATCTTGATTTGTTGACCCAAAAATGATATCATCAACATAGATTTGCATTACAAACAAGTCATTTCCAAGCTTCTTGGTGAAGAGAGTGGTGTCAACCTTTCCCATCTTGAATCTCTTAGAGAGTAGGAAATCCCTCAATCTCTCATACCATGCTCTTGGTGCTTGTTTCAATCCATACAAAGCCTTTATCAACTTATAAACATGGTTGGGTTTCTTTTCATCTTCAAAACCGAGAGGTTGCTCAACATACACAAGCTCATTGATGTACCCATTTATAAATGCACTCTTCACATCCATTTGGTACAACTTGATGTTGTGAGCATAAGCATAGGCTAGCAAGATTCTAATTGCTTCCAATCTTGCAACCAGGGGCATATATTTCTTCAAAGTCAAGACCTTCAACTTGAGTGTAACCTTAAGCTACCAATCTTGCTTTGTTCCTTATTACTATCCCATCTTGATCTTGCTTGTTCCGAAAGACCCACTTGGTTCCAATCACATTATGATTCTTAGGCCTCTCTACTAAATCCCATACTTGGTTTCTTGTGAAGTTGTTTAGCTCTTCATGTATAGCATTGACCCAATCAACATCCTTCAAAGCTTCATCTATCTTTTTAGGTTCAATGGATGACACAAATGAGAAATGTTCACAAAATGAAGCCAATCTTGATCTAGTTTGTACACCTCTTAAAATATCACCAATGATAGTGTCCAATGGATGATCTCTTGCAACATTGATTGGTTGAAGCACTTGCACTTGATTACTAGCATTTGGTTGATCACTTGGTTAAGATGATGAACTAGCCACTTGTTGATCTTGCCCATTGCCATCACTAGTGTTTGCTTGGATTTGATCATAAGAACCACTAGCTTGCACATTTGAGTTAGAGAGCACTTGATTCTTGTCATCTTCAATATCAATCACCTCTCTAGGCCTTAACTCACCAATGTCCTTGTTTCTCATTGCCTTGATCAATTGACTGCCTTTCACATTATCTAGATTCTCATCCTCCTCTTGGGAACCATTTGTTTCATCAAACTCCACATCATGAACCTCCTCAAGAGTACCACTAGCCAAATTCCAAACTCTATAAGCCTTGCTAGTAGTGGAGTAACCAAGCAAAAAACATTCATCACATTTCTTTTCAAACTTGCTTAATCTAGTGCCTTTCTTCAATATGTAGCATTTACAACCAAAAACCCAAAAGTATGCTATGTTGGGCTTTCTTCCATTCAAAAGCTCATAAGGTGTCTTCTCCATCATGGGGTGACAATAGAGTTGGTTGCTATAATAGCAAGCTGTGTTGATTGCTTTGGCCCAAAATGAATGACCCACATTGTACTCACTCAACATTGATCTTGCCATGTCAATCAAAGTTCTATTCTTTCTTTCAACTAAGCCATTTGATTGAGGAGTGTATTTGGCCGAGAATTGATGTCTAATTCCAAATTCATCACATAACTCATCAATTCTAGTGTTCTTGAACTCACTTCCATTGTCACTTCTAACTTTCTTGATTGTTGTTTCAAACTCATTATGAATACCCTCGACAAAAGATTTGAATGTTGCAAACACATCACTCTTGTCACCTAGAAAGAAGACCCATGTATATCTAGTAAAATAATCCACAATCACAAATCCATATTTGTTTCCTCCAATGCTAGTGTATGTGGTTGGTCCAAACAAGTCCATATGCATCAACTCAAATGCCTTGGATGTGCTCATCATGCTCTTCTTAGGATGTGTGTTACCAACTTGCTTTCCGGCTTGACATGCACTACATAACTTATCCTTCTCAAATGTGACATCTTTCAAGCCTCTAACTAAGTCATGCTTAATCAACTTATTCAATTGTTTTCATTCCAACATGACCAAGCCTTCTATGCCATAACCAACCTATGCCAGACTTAGTGATCAAACATGTTGGCAATTAAGCTTCTCTAGCATTGAAATCAACCAAGTATAGATTCTCATATCTAAATCCTTTGAAAATCAAGTTAGAGCCATCTACACTTATGATCTCTACATCATCCACACCAAATATGCACTTGAAACCAATGATCATATAATTGAGCTATCGACAAAAGGTTGAAGTTTAAGCTCTCTACTAGTAGCACATTTGAAATGCTCAAGTCATTGGATATTGCAATCTTACCAAGCCCTTTAACCTTGCCTGTTTCATTGTCACCAAATGTGATACTATCAAACCCATTGCTCTTGTTTTTATTGATTGAATTGAACATTCTTAAATCACTGGTCATGTGTTGTGTGCACCCAATGCCTTCCTCCAGCTTTATAATTCACCTACAAAAGAAGATCAATTTCTTTTAGGTACCCAAACTTGCTTGGGTCCTTGTAGGTTAGTCACCAAGGTCTTTGGTACCCAAATGGCCTTCTTCTTTGGGCCCACAATTGGTATACCAATGAACTTAGCCTTCACACCACTGACACCCTTATAAAGCATGTAACAAGAATCAAATTTGATTGAGAATACATTAGGTAGCTTATTCTTGTTATTCTTGCAATTTTGCTCTATATGCCCAACTTACTTGCATCTATTGCAAAACCGACCATTGCCCTTCACAAAACTAGCTTTGGGAGTGACAAATGCCGCCTTGCCTTTCTTGGGGGTATAGCCTAATCCCTCTTTGTTGAGAGAAAACCTTTGGCTACCCAAGCACTTTAGCAAGCGGGCATCTCCACCATAGGCATTGCCTAAGGCACGAGTGAGCTCACTCACCTCCTTCTTGAGGGTCTCATTTTCCACTTTTAGTGAGTTTTCACAAGTGAGACCATCACTCAAGGGTGAAGTGGAAGTGGTAGTGCTACAAGAAGTGTTAGTGGGAGCAACAAAAATAGATTCATCAATAAGATCACATGTTAGTCCCACATCACATGATATGATCACTTGCTCCTTCTTGGCTTCCTCCACTTTGACTTGCTCAATGAGAGAGGAGTGAGCCTTTTCAAGCTTAGAGTGAGCTTTGCCAAGCTTCTCATGGGCTTCCATTAGCCTCTCATGAGTAGCATTGAGCTCATCAAATGATTGCTCAAGAAATTTTACTTTCTTGTGCAATTCTTTGCACTCCTTTCTCTTCATCTCATTGCAAGCATGCACTTGCTCACACATGTCCAAGAGCTCCTCCTTGGTGTACTCCTCATCCTCATCCTCATCATCATTATCATTCCTACAAGAGTCACTTTCACATTCATCATCATCACTCTCATCATATTTTACCTTGGTAGGCTTTGCCATGAGACATGTCGATGGAGTGTCGAAGATGGAGAGCTTCTTGTTGATGGCGATGCTTGCTGGTGCTCTCTTGATAGATTTCTTGTCATCATCACTAGAGCTATCACCATCCGAGGAACCATCACTATCCCAAGTGACTACATAGCCTCCACCCTTCTTCTTCTTTTGGAAGGTCATTATCTTCTCCTTCTCCTTCTTTTCATTCTTATCTTTCTTATGCTTCTTCTTCTCATATTTATCATTATCACTATTATAGGGACAATTTGCTACAACATGATCGGAGCTCTTGCAATTGTAGCATCTTCTCACATACTCTTTGCTCTTGGTGTGATCTCTTCTCTTTCTTGCACCATAGCCCTTCTTCTTCATGAATTTGCCCATCTTGCGCACAAATAGAGCCATGGCTTCATCATCAATGTCACTAAGATCATCATCATCACTTGATTCTTTCTTGGACTTGCCCTTGTTCTTGGATGATGATGAGCTAGCCTTGAATGTTATACTCTTCTTCTTCTTGTCCTCTTCTTCCTTCTTGTAATCCTTGTCATCCCCCTCTCTTTCCACACGGTATGTCTCTTGTGTCATGATATCACCTAGTACTTGGTTGGGGGTAATGTCCTTCAATCCTCCTCTTACGATGAGCAATCTCAACATCTCAAATCTTGAAGGTAAGCACATCAAGAATTGATGAGAGACATCATCATCCTTGATCTTCTCTTCCAATACCTTCAAGTCATTGACAATGACTTGCAATCGATGAAACATCTCCAGAATACTCTCATCATCCTTCATCTTAAAGCTTGTCAACTTGTCCTTGAGGATATACAACTTGGCACTCTTCACCGCCGGTGTGCCCTCATATGTTTTCTCCAATCTCTTCCACACCTCATTTGCTCTTTCACAATCCTTGATTTGCTCAAACACCTTGGAATCAATGGCATTGTATATGGTGTTGAGAGCCATTGTATTGCATTGCTTGTTGATCTTATCTTGGTTGGTGGGATCATCGGGATCAATGATAGCATAGTCATTCTCGGTCACTTCCCATACTTGATCATTGATTGAACCAAGATACATCCTCATCTTTCTCTTCCAATAATCATAGCATGTGCCATCAAAGAATGGTGGTTTGCCCCCCACATGGTTGAACACAACTTGAGCCATAATTTGACACCAAGGTTGTTAAGCCTTCAATCAAACGGTGACCATGGCTCTATTACCACTTGAAAGGTCCTAGTATGGCTAGAGGGGGGGGTGAATAGCCTATTTAAAAGTCTACAAATCAACTAGAGCAATTTGATTAGTATGACAAGAGACGAAATACAAACTTGCTCTAGCTCTACAAGGGTTACAAGCCACCTATCCAACAATTCTAGTTGTAATGATTACTAGGCACACAACTTGCAATATTACTACTCACTAAGAGCTCTCAAACTTGCTACTCTAAAGAGCTCCACAAGATGAACTTAAAACAACAAAGCATGCTCTCAATTCTAATTACACTAAAGAGCTTGCCACAACTAGTTTGCAAAAATATAAATGAGTGAGTAGGATGATTATACCGCCGTGTAGAGGAATGAACTAATCACAAGATGAAGATTAAGCCAATCACCGGGAGAATGCAAATGACAAGAGACAACCTAATTTTCTCCCAAGGTTCACTGTGCTTGCCAACACGCTACGTCCCCGTTGTGTCGACCAACACTTGGTGGTTCGGCGGCTAAGAGGTGTTTCACAAACCTCGTCCACACGATTGGACATCGCAAGAACCTCCCCACAAGTGAGGTAACTCAATAACACGAGCAATTTACTAGAGTTACCTTTCAAGCACTCCATCGGGAGAAGGTACAACTCTCCTCACAATCACCGAAGGCGGCCACGAACAATCACCAACTCATGCCGATCCTCCACCGCTGCACCAAGCCATCTAGGTGGTGGCAACCACCAAGAGTAACAAGCGAAATCCGCTAAGCGCAACACTGAATACCAAGTGCATCTAGATGCAATCACTCAAGCAATGCACTTAGATTCTCTCCCAATCTCACAAAGATGATGGATCAATAAAGGAGATGAGTGGGAGTGCTTTGGCTAAGCTCACAAGATTGCTATGTCAATGAAAATGTGCAAGAGTATGAGCTTCAACCAGCCATGTGGCTTAAATAGACGCCCCCATGAAATAGAGCCGTTGTACCCCTTCACTGGGCACAATGCGGGTTGACTGGACGTTGAGCCCCCAGCGTCCAGGTCGCTCGCAGTCAACCATGTGTCCTAACTTCAACGGTCATCAGTCTTGACCAGACACTTGTGCTTGAGTTGACTAGACGTTGAACACCAGTGTCCGGTAGTTTATAGTAAGGTTCCAATGCCAACTTTTGCCGACCGGACAGTGTCCGGTCATGCTCGACCAGACCCTGCTAGCGTCGGGTCACACTGTGACTACTTACTGTGCTGATCGACAACATGACCGGACACAGGCCCTTTAGCGTCTAGTCGCTTAGCGACCCAGTGTCCGGTCAATTGACTGATGCCAGCATCTTTGCGACCAACTCCTATTTCACCTCTAACTTCTTTACCCTTGCTCAAATGTGCCAACCACCAAGTGTATCACCTTGTGCACATATGTTAGCATATTTTCACAAACATTTTCAAGGGTGTTAGTACTCCACTAGATCCTAAATGCATATGCAACTGAATTAGAGCATCTAGTGGCACTTTGATAACCGCATTTCGATACTGAGTTTCACTCCTCTTAATAGTACGGCTATCTATCCTAAATGTGATCACACTCACTAAGTGTCTTGATCACTAAAATAAAATGACTCCTACATTTTATACCTTTGCCTTGAGCCTTTTATTTTTCTCTTTCTTCTTTTCCAAGTTCAAGCCTTTGATCATAGCCATGCCATCACCATTGTCATGATCTTCGTCATTGCTTCAACACTTGGAATAGTGCTACCTATCTCATGACCGCTTTGATAAACTAGGTTAGCACTTAGGGTTTCATCAATTAACCAAAATCAAACTAGATCTTTCAGCAGGCAAGTAGAAAGTCTTCAAGCCATATACTAGGGTTCGTCTTCCCAGTGTACCTAGGCGATGTTGGTGGGTGGTTGGAAGCGCTGTGGGAACGATGCTTTCTAGATGCAGCGACCAAAGGCCCATGGCCTCAGGCTATCAAGGCTAGCGCTATGGGAATGATGCTTTCTGGATGCAGCGACCAAAGGACCATGCCTAGGGTGCGTGTCCTCGCACTCCTCGATGGTTAGGCTAGGGCCCACGCCACCTGGTCTCACCGCCATTCGATGGACGTCATCATCGTGCCGAGCATGACTGTCGATTGTTGATGATGCTACGAGCATCATGGTTTGGCTCGAGCCATTCATGCATAAGAGGTTGGTGTGGAGCGGACACCGGGTTGGGCTGTGGTGTAGCCATGGCTTCCTGCTCCACGCCCGACAACTGCTACAGTGAGTGGACGGAGCGATTTGACTGGTGCGGCGCTAGTCCCCCGGTTGGGCAAGAAGCCGTGAGCTGGTGTCGCGATGCGGAGCTCTCCGCCTACTGAATGGCGGTGGTCTCCACTAGCGCCTGGAGGTTCTAGTGGATTGCCTGCTCCTGGGGGTCGACAACCTCAGGGAGGCCGCGTAGAAGCATCGCTGTAGCAGCGATGTTCTGGCCAGCTCGAGCAAACTAAAGGGGGTTGTCTCCTCCGTCTAGTATGTTACGCTAGATCTGATGCGCCGGTTTATGAGCATGATGCGCCGGGTGCACCAGCACAGGCGGCGGTTAGCTCTGCCTCCTTTGTCGTAACTCCTCACCGTGCTCCTATGCACGGAGGTCCGGTGGGGTGTGAGTCTGCAGAGACTCCACTACCACCGATGGATGTCCCAGAGCATCCACCATAGCGCACTCCCTAGACAGAGGGTGGCTAGGTGCCATGACGTCGCCGATGCTAGAGCCGTCAGCTTTCGACCTCATCAGCGACAAGGTCATGGAAGGAGGCGGGAGCATAGCCCGCCATCCCCATGAACTCAGACAGTGAGAGGGGCAACATCTGCATCCTTGGGAGACCCCGCGCGCACGTGTCCACAGGGGTCACACGGCGGTCATGGTGGGGACAACGGGGTCCCTCCGAAGAGTCGGTGGAAGGTGTTAAATAGTGAGTAAAGAACAATATGTACATCACTCACCATGGGGTTTGAGCACAACATGGGCTCGAGGCAAAGCGTGAGTGTCCCGGCAGTTGAGGTCGTCGAGTGGTCCTAGGACCGGTAGAGGACGCTCCTCCTCTAGTGGGCATCGGGGCAAGCGCCTTCCCGCGGAGGCGGAGTACGCCGAGCTAGTCGATGACGAAGTCCAGACTCTCGAAGAGAAAGGTCTAGAGTGGCATGAAGATGGGAGGTACCCACATCCCAACGAGCTGAAACGAATCGTATCGCTCGAGCCCGCCATGCTAGAGATGGTGGAAAGGTGGGCCATCTGGTGACCAAAAGCGTGAAAACGCACAACGTCCTCCCCATGGACGACGCCAACTGTCGGTGCGAAAATGTGGCCAACAAGTAAATATTTAGTAGTTTTGTCGTGCATTGTGATTGGATCTGGCCTAACACTCAATTACACATGATTTATACTGGTTCAGGCAACATGCCCTACGTCCTAGTTGAGGTTGGTCGGTGACTTTATTCTGAGCTCAGGTGCTCGAAGTTTGTTGTAGGGTTACAATCGAGTAAGGAATGAGAATGGGGTGTTAGAGTCCCGATCGAACTCTGAACCGAGTGAAAGAGAGTGACATATGCTTAAACGTGTGCTAAGTATTGGAGCGTATGCTCTATGTGTCTAAGCTTATCAACTGTTGAGAGCATGTAGACTATGTAGCTATCGCGCTCTAGAGCTGTTGTGCTATTGTCCTCGAGTCTTCGAGTCTTCGGGTCTTCGATCCTTCTGGTAGGAGAGAGCGCATCCCGTTTTATAGTTGAAGGGGACTGGCCTTACAAGTCAGAGAGAAAGAGAAAGTGCATATGGGCGCTGTCTAGTCTTGTTGGCCACGCCATCGGGTATGGGATGGTCACCATTGCCTACCTTACTATTCATGCTCTGTTGTATCTGGCAGGCTGCACCGTGTTCGTCTGGTACGACAAACGACGGCGCTCACAATATTGTTTATGCTCATACGTGTCTGGCAGGCTCTACCGTGTTCATTTGGTACGGCAAACGACGGCGCCCACAATATTGTTTATGCTCTGACGCGTCTGGCAGGTTCTACCATGTTCGCCTGACATGTCCCGACGGACACCAGTCCTGCATATGCACAGGGCTATGGCAGGCTACGGTCCTCAGTATTGCGGTTGACTTGAGTGTCTTACCTTATCTGCTCCGCTGCTCCCCTGGGCGCACACCAAGCGGGCGTCTCTGGTCGATCGTTCCCAGTCGGCCTCGATCGTGTCGGTCAGGAAAGAGCAGCGAGCAGAAGTCCTGACGTATTCTCGATCAGAAAAAGAGGGTCGGAGTCGGACTACAGGTCCCACCACGGCCAGGCCTTCTGGTCGCACCTCCGATCAGATCTCCTAGCTGGAGACGCCGGTCGAGGACCGGATCGTGGTTTTGGCCTATCATTGTGTATATGAGCCGACCCAGGCACTGTGCTGTCGCTGCGCCACCTGCTAGGCCGAGCTTTATAGGGAAGCGGGTCTATTGGGTACCCCAGATTTATGAACCTACAGATAAATTTTTAGAACCAATTACTGCCAGACTAGTACAGTAACTAGCACACCATTTTCTAGTGCAAGGGTGGCGGGAGCACTAGTGAATCGAGCGCGCGGGAGAGCGGCGAGCATGCACAGAAGATTCGTGGAGGCAGGTGCGAGCAGGCGGGAGCTGCGCTTCAGCGCGCGAGATGCGGCACGGCGGCGACTAGAGCCATCAGGAGACTGCTGTGCGGCAGCTGCAGCGCTTCGCACGCGAAGATGAGGCTTTGCGGCGACGGAGCAATGGATCTGGAGGGAAGCCGCACTGGAAACTACTAGCGTCTCCCCACCGCAGTCGGGCCAGTTTCCTAGAGCCTCGATCCCTGCGACGACTCCGCTTTGTGAAGTAGAAACCGTTTTTCTATTTGGTGCTTTCTTTCTTCATTATTAATTCTTTTGCTACATCAGTAAAAAAATGAGTTGTCAATGTAATTATAAGATAGATGGAAACTATAATTAATATCTTATTAGGACTGCCCTTAGAGAGCTCCAACTCTGAAAAATCAGATCCAGAAATCAGCTCTGTCTAAATTCACTACGTAGCACTTCCACCGTGAAGCTATACTCTCACAAAACTATGTGGGAGAGCTCCACTGTAAATTTGGAATACCGTTTGGCCGGGCTCCTGCCGGCTCCTGGCTCCGGCACTGTTGCAGGGTGTCGGCCACTGGGCGGCCGACAGGAGGCTTGCGGGAGCCGGAGCCAGCGGAGCTCGAATTTCTGGCTCCGGCTGCTGCGACCACGTCTGTGAGTGGGGAGGAGAGGAGAGAGAAAAAGGGATTCGATGAACAGTGAAATACATATAGATGAACAGTGATTTCGACGCAGGAGCCGGAGCCTGCCCGCAGCCAGCCAAACGGGTCCTTGATCTGGGCCTGCCCAACAACCAGCCAGCCATGCTCAACGGTGGGAGCTCCTCCTCCCCTTTATCTCACTGTCACCCTGGGCCTGTGCATCAAACTTTGCATCCCTTTCCTAAAAGGTCGGAGCAGAGCACCAGAACCTACATGCTGGAGCGTGGCTGGTTCAAAATACATGACTCGACTAATCTTTGATTTGTAGTAAATGAAATATCTATGAATGTACATGACTCAATCAGTAAATCCTCAACCAATCTTTGCTTTCTAGTTGCAAATTGCAACTGCATATTAGTACATACAATGCAATAAGGCCTTGTTTAGATTCCCTCAAAATTCCAAAGTTTTTTCACTCTCTCCATCACATCAATTTTTGGACGCATGCATAGAGCATTAAATGTAGGTAAAAAAAATAACTAATTGCACAGTTTGGTTGTAAATCACAAGACTGAATCTTTTGAGCCTAGTTAGTCCATGATCGGACAAAGTTTGTCAAATACAAACGAAACTGTGCTACAGTGTCCAGATTGCAAAAATTTACAATCTAAACAAGGCCTAACTCTAATTGCTTTGATAGTCTATGCCCTATGCTCTATTCGCTACCACTTGCTTAGTGCCTGGTGGGCCGCCGCTGCCTCCTGGTCAGTTGCGCAGCCTAGGCATGGAGGCCCGAGTCCACGCCTGCGTGCCCAGGCTATGCAACTCGCGTCGCCGCGCCGGGATCTCGAGACACCGGCACGCCGCCACCACGCCACGTCAGGTCGGCCCTAGAGTTAGAGATTTGGGAATGTGGAATTGTATGTGTCGGTCTTGCTTCGCACTCGTGACTCACACAGTCAGGGAGTCAGGGGTTGAGAGCAGGGCATGAGAGCGCCAGGGCGGAAGGTGTGGAGATACCTCATGGGCCTAGTGGGCCAACCCAATTTTTTCTCGAACGACGCAAGAGAGTTCATTACATTAAGAAGAAGAAAAAGGAGGCTACAAAGGAGATGTCAAAAGACAATCTTGAAACAACAGTGCCCCCCCCCTATTAGCAGTAATGTATGATTATGTTGTAGTAACTCTCGATATTGAACTAGCATATAAACATTAAGGGCTTATTTCTGAAAGGTCCAACTCTGTAAAAAACAGCTCTAGAGCACCAAGTTTATCATAGAGTAGATTCACTCTAAAGTAGAGCTGGCCTACCACCATGAAGCCGTTACACTCTTTTGGCTTGAAACTCAGCTCCAAATAGAGAATGAAGGTTTTGGTGGGATGGCCATTCATGCCATTGGGAGGTAGCATGGTTAATATTTTGGCACATCTAGCATGCGAGTGAATGATATTATTTGAAAAGAACTTTGTAAAAAAAAGGTGGATTATTATTGTCTTCTTTTCTTTCTAGTTAAGAGTATTAACAAAAAAAAAGTTCATGGCCGGTCCTTTTAACTTGGCAAGGAATGTCATGGTCCTTGTACTCTGATAATACAATTTATGCATCCCTAAATTTGGTTTCAGTTCTTACTTAGGTTCAAACGGGGTTAACCCACTCCATACACTGAGTGGCACGCTGACTGTGTATTAGCATTGACCTGACATGTGATGCCCACATGTTAGGTACTTAGGTATAGAGTAAACTTCACGACCAGTCCTTGAACTTGGGTTACACCTGGCAGTGCTATATCGTTATCAGTTCATAGCTATGACCGGTAGTAAAAACCTACCTATCATTGCCGGTTCTTAGCTACTCCCTCCGTCCCTAAATAATTGTCGTCGTTGGTGTGAGCGCCACAAGTTTGACTCGATTTGTAGAAAATATGTGCAACATTTGAATCTCGAAATAAATTTGTTAAAAAACTAGATTCAAGGTCTTTCCAATGATACTAATCATGTACCATAAATATTAATATTTTTAATATATATTTAGTCAAAGTTGTTTCTCGAGAAACGAAAACAACAAATATTTAGGGACAGAGTGAGTATGTATCACTCGGTTTGCACAAAAAGATTATAACATTTTTCATACAAAGTCGACTCAAGACAAACTTTATACAAAAAGTAACAAAGATATAAAACTTTGTAGTTGATAATAACTTAAATTTAAGATGGTCTCTATGTTAAAAGTTGAGATCTTTTACAATGGTTGGCATCGCTTCCCATCGCATCCAATCGCTCCCCTTTCTCCTTTCTTTGGTCCACGCACGACGCCCGCTAGCCGCTGCCGCCGCGCACAATGCCGTCCCCCACCGCGAGACATGTCCTCCCCGAGCACTTTGGTGATGGTGTAAAGGTATGTGCCTGCTTGGAACCCTATCCGTGGTCTACATTGTTGCCTTGATTTGGAGATTAGAGTTAGGGTTCGTCGATTTGATTCGGTTTTTGTCCTTCTCTGCTTAGGCCGGTGATCTATTCCCCAGTTCCTCAAACGATGGATAGGACCAGATATCCCGTTTGGTAAGATCAATCACTCCATCTCATTGCATTCGAAATGGTAGATGTTGTGTACGAACCGTGGCGTGTAGGATGTTGTCTAACTCGTTGATTTATTTTTTGTGGCAGCATTTTGTCAGGATTGATCCTAGCAACGCGTTTAGATTAGTTGTTAAGGTTCCTAAGTTTGTCGCCGATGGGGAGTATGGGCTAATAGAAATGGCTGATCAAGAGCATGAACTGTGGCTGGATAGAAACTTGCAGTATAGTCTGGAGAAATTTCATGAGGAGATGGCCACAAAGATCATTTGGGGTCCATCACAAACTCTAGCAGTCTAGGTTCTTGACACTGACAGTGGTTCTGAATGGAAAGTCAGAATGGATGAGCATTTTCAGCAGCTGATAAAGGACAGATGGGCTGACAGGGTTGCTTTTCTTGTAGTTGATGTGGTCAACAAACATGGAGAGTCTGTCAATGCTAGTTCTGGTAGAAGATGTGTTTCTGGTGTGACAACTAGTGAATGCAGTGGAATTCATGGTAATGGAGGTGGCAGAGCTTCTAATGCTGCCCCTGAGAATGTAGAGGGCACTGGTGTGACAATTGGTGAAGGCAGTGGAATTCATGGTAATGGATGTGGCAGAGCTTCTAATGCTGCCCCTGAGAATGTAGAGGGCACTGGTGATACCTGCAGTACTCCTCCTCCCTCTATGGCTACTGATGTAGCTGAGCTAGTTGATTGGGCCAATTTGACCATACTGCCAGATGACAATGATGATGGTTGTGCCAATACAGCTGCTGATGAGGACAAAGTGTATGAGGCAATGGGATTTAAGGCTACAGATGAGAGGGCAGAGGAAGCAGTGCCTATCCCTACCATGTCAGCTAAGATGCAAAAGGATATGGGTGAATCCGTTGTTCCAGTTGATGACAATGTGCCTGAGGAGCCAATGTTTCAGTGGGACATGGACAATCTTGACATGTCTATTGGTGTTTGTTACCCTAGTATGGATGATTTTAGGCTAGCAGTGAGGTAGCATGCCATAGTAAAGGAATTTGAACTTGCTACTGCTCATTCAGACACTCAGAGGTTTAGGGGTCACTGTGGGGTCTCTTGGCTGCCCCTGGATTATTAGAGCTAGGACACAACATGATAGGAGTGCCAGGGTATATTTTTTTTGCTATGTTATTCATTGTTTGATTCTCTAATTGTTCACTATTTTATCAATGGATTACTTATGATGCTATGTGGTGTGAATTTGTAGGTTCAAATAAATAAAGGAATACACAATTGTGCTTCTAGAGCTAGAGTTATTAGGAAAATGTCATCACAGGCTTGGGTGGCAGAGAGGGCCATACCCTTACTGAAGAAGAAGCCAAGTATGGGTCCAAACGCAGTGCAGGAAGAGCTTCAAGACAAGTACAAAATAGAGATCCCATATCAGACTATTGTTTATGGTAGACAAAGGGCAGCCAACAAGTTGTTTGGAAAATGGGATGATTCATTTGATTGGTTGTATAGATTCAAGGTAGAGGTAGAGATGAGATCACCAGGTAGTATATTGGAGATAGACACTAGAGACTGTGGATGATAAGGTTCACTTCAAGAGATTTTTTTGCTGTTTTAAAGCTGCTATTGATGGTTTCAGGAATGGTTGCAGGCCATACATCAGTATAGACTCTACAGCCTTGAATGGGCTTTGGAATGGCCACTTGCCTGTAGCTCAAGCTTTGGATGGCCATAACTAGATGTACCCCTTAGGCATTTGGTTTTTTTTTGACTTCAGAGACCAAGGAGAATTGGACCTAGTTCATGGAGCAACTTAGCAAGTCCATAGGCCCTATGGAGAACCTAGCTGTCTGTACTGATGCTTGCAAGGGCCTTGAAGCTATAGTGGCCAAGGTTTTTCCTAACAGTGAACAGAGGGAGTGCTTCAAGCATTTGATGGACAACATGAAGAAGTACTACTCAGGAGATGTTTATGCCAAGAGCATGTGGCCTGTAGCAAGGGCATATACACCCCACAATTTTAATTACTTCTTTGACAAGGTAGTAGATGCTAGTCTAGATATGCTTAATTGGCTCAAAGAACATCACAACCTACTGTGGGCAAGGAGCAAGTTTACCACATAGATCAAGTGTGACTACATCAATAATAATCTGGCTAAAAGTTGGAATGCCTAGATCAAGGAGCACAAGGAACCTGCCTGTTCACTGTTTGGCTGATGCTATTAGAGAGAAGACCCTCACTCTTTTTGGTAAGAGGAGGAAGATAGCAAATGCACTGTCTCTTGGGATACTGCCTGCTAGTTATACATCAGCTCAATGCAGGCTCTAGGGGTTTAGGCCATCTCAAGGTGACTAAAGGGCACCCAGAGAAAGTAGAAGTGCCTAAGATTTACAAGGATGAAGAGGTTAGAAGGCATGTTGTCTACCTACCACAACATGTCTGCACATGTAGAGAGTGACAGCTGACTAGAAAGCCTTGCTCACATGCATTGGCTATCATCACAACCATGAGGCAACCCAATATGGATCAGTATGTAGACAAGTACTACTCAGTTGAGAAGTTCCAGGCTGCACATCGTGGGATCATTCCTAGCATAACAGATAGAGGACAATGGCCAGAGGTGGACAAGGGCTTCAAGTTGTTCCCACCAGTTACAAAGAAGACTAGACCACTAGGAAGGCAGAAGAAGAAAATGCATCTTGCTCTAGGTGAGAGAAGTGGCAAAGCAACAAGACAAGTGAAATGCCCTAACTATGGTGAGTATGGCCATAGGTGTTGAAGCTGGAGGTGTCATCTGACTGGCACAAAGAAAAGGTAATTTGCACACTAACTGATTTCTATTATTGTTGCCTTCAAACCATGATACCTAACAATAGCATTATAGGAAAAGAACCAAGAAGTCAGCACCTAGACCTAGGAGGAAGAAGAATAAGATAGACCATACACCAAGTGGAGCAAACACACCTAAGACAAGGGCAATAGTGGCTAGAGAAGCAGTAGCTAGGGCAGCCAAAGGAGGCCCAAGAAGCTACAGCCAAGGCATCTGCAGTAGCAGAAGCTACAGCTGCTGCTGAGAGGGATGTCCTAGATGTGCCACCACTTGAGGTTGAACCTCCACCTGCCATCACCACCCTCTACAAGCACTAGGAGGTATGCCATACTTAAAAAACATTACAACTTGTGTAATTGAGGCCATTTTGATGTAATTTCTTCACAAATAGGAACCTCTGTCGTGAACTCCAAGCTATGATTGAGCTAGATGAACTGTAGCAGTAACTGTTGACCCACCTCCTAAGAAGTTCACTCCAAGGAAGAAGCAGCTAGCAACCAAGACCAAGAAGAGTCTAGCCAAGAAGGGGAAGAAGTGAGTGAATGAAGTGGAAAAAACAGTAGGGAGGGCATTCATTTTGGTTGTAAAAGGCCCTCAAAATGACTTCTTTTGTGTAATTGAGGCCTTGCCTTGGCCAAACATGCTTATGTAAGTGGCCTAGAACTATGTAAGTGGCCTGAACTATTGTATGTGGCCAAAAATTGTGGCAACTCCTCTAAACAACAACTTTGTTTGATGTGGCCTGAATGTAGCACTGCTGGTTGATTTATGGTTAATGTGTTCCATCTGTTATGTGTGATCTATTATGTTGAATCTAGTCATGTTTTAGTTGATCTATCTTGTGTTTGTTACCGAGTTAGGCCTGTGATCCACTTCAGTTGCTTTAGGTTTATTTTACCATCTATGTGTCACCTAGGTTGTGGGCTTCAACTCTTGTTTTGCAATGTAATTATACTCTTAGTTGATCTTTACATTGATGAATCATATCACTTGCTGGTTGATAATTTATGATAGACAATCAGTCCCACAAACATTGTGCCCTTGATTTGTTTGCTTATTACCCAAGAAATAGTTGTCAGTTGTATCTTCTGAGAATAATCCTTCCTTCCAACAGATGCTTTGACTTTAGTTGATAATTAAATGTACTCATCTATGTCTAACATCTCCATGGGTATAATTAATGCTTTTCTCATGTATTTCATACTGGCAAAACTACTCTTAGGATATTGAAATACAATTTACACATTGTCACATTGAAACACAATTTTCATTTCCATACATTGTCACATTGAAACACAACTTTCATTTTCCATACATTGTCACTTCATTGAAACATACATCACAATAGATCCAAAAACAACTAGATATAACACACACAATGAACATGTTCATCTTCCAAATCAATGTCTCCATCTTGTGCTCTAGGTCTTTCCTATTGTTGTCGGGACCATTTGGACTATCAACTGAAATATCTTCATGATCCACCAACTCTGGCCAGTTGGAGGGGCGAACCTGGATGATGCCCTTCTCCTTTAGCTACTTGAAGTACTGCTTCTCAAATCTATAGTACCCACACAACTTGGGAAACTTCAAAAAAGCCAAAGTTAGAACCCTAACTATGACAATGGGGGATGGGCAGTACACAGAACTCACCCCGTTCCTCGCACACTTGAAGTACAGACGCCCGTGGTCATCACCATCCTTCTTGGTTCACCCCTCCACCACCCGAGCACGCTCGTAGTCCAGGCAAGGGATCAATGGGAAGCCACTCAACTCACCTATTGGATCCACATAGACGGAGGCGATGCGGGAGCTCTGGGCACCTTGGACCCAACTCCTCGCCCTTGCAGATGACTTGGCATAATAGGACAGGGACATGTCTCGTGGTGGGGGCGGCGTTGTGCGTGGCGGCGACAGTGGCTGGCGGGCGTCGCGTGTGGACCAGAGAAAGGAGAAAGGGGAGCGGATGGGAGAGACTGGAGTGGGCCACGGGGTAATACAGACGCCTGGGGCAGGGCGGTCATTTTATATCAGTCTACTGACTCGGATCCGAGCTGGACAGTGGACCTGGCCTGCCACGCGAGCAAAAGTGGCAAATGTGTATCGTTTTTCTCTCTCTGATGCTAAAAACGTATCGCCAAACCTAAAGATGCTATCTCAGAAATCGCCATTGGTAAGAATGGTAAAAAGTTAAATATCCCGAGAAAACCTATTTGATTTCGGATTGGGATGGTGTAGACGGAAATTAGTCTAGACGAAATTTGAGGGCAGAAATTTTGCCTCTTTAGTATTAAGGTAGAGAAAACAAAATAATAAATAACAGATAGAATACTATGGGTGTTTGAACTCTTTATTCTTCTCTAATATAATCTATATAAATAATTCATGAGTAGAAGGGCAGGCCTGGTGCAGTGGTGAGAGCTCTCACTGAGTCCTCCGGTACTAGGACTGTCCTTTTAAATAATTCATGATTAAAATCTTACATAATTCACATTCAATCTAATCTTATCTATACCTATGGTTCCGTGACTTTTTTTTATTTTCTCCCTCTCGTAAATAGAAAAAATGTTTATCAACCAATCTAATATATATATATATACATGTGATTTTTTGTTTTCTCCTTTTTTGTCTCCTGTGTTTTTCTTATAAACAGAAATAATAAATAATAAATATAGTATTATGGATCTTTGAACACTTTATTATTCACGAATAAACAAATCAGTGATTGAAATCTTAAGAAGTTTGTCATCCAATCTAATCTATAGCTATATACATATACTTGCCTAATACTCCGTCCGTTTCAAATTATAATTCATTTGACTTTTTTGACCTCAAATTTAACCACTCGTCTTATTCAAAAAGATTTATGCAAATATAGTCAAATTTAAGTCATTCTTAAAGAACTTTTGTTAACAAAGCCACAACAAAAGAAGTGATATTTAGCACAAATTTTTGAATAAGACGAGTGGTCATACTTGGGGTCAAAAAAGTCAAACAAACTATAATTTGAAACGGATTTAGTATTAAAAAGAAAAGATTTCTTTTTTCGCCGCTTTATAAACTCACCTCGAGGCTTGAGTCCATCCTCCACATGTCAATAAACCTAATCCAAATCCGATATGACAACCTATCCAGTCCTAATCCAAATCCTATATGACAACACTATCCTGCACTTATGTCCTATGTGTTCTATGTGTGATCCTGACTCATGATCTCTACTCATAAAAGTTAGAACAACTCGTGTCCATCAATAGTACAAAGTACGATTCCAAGACGTATCGGGTTCCGTTGCAACGCACGGACATGTTTGCTAGTATATATATAAACAAGCAACCGAAAAAAAATCAGACCTAAGACAAAAACAAATCTAGATTTTATTTTGATTTCCAAATTTCCTTAAGTATGGGGCACTGTGGTATCACCATCGGACTCAAGTCCAAACTGTCCAAGTGGACAGGTGTTTCGGCCCGAGAGCCTATATCTTCTACACCTAATAAATTCCTAATGTTATCGTCGGATGCCAAATTAATCGCTCTACCCAGCTTAATTTGCAACCTCCCACGTCACCCCCGCATCTAAGAGTTTGCGTCACGGTGGAAGAGAGGCCTTATCATCGTATCACCCCGCTGAAAGATCCTACAGAGGTGAATAGTCTATAAAAATTTACACAACAACACTTAAGTAAAGTGGTTAGACAACTAAATGGCGAAGCAAATGTTGCGCTAGCTTTACTTGTGTTGCAAGCCACCTAACCATAATTCTAGGATTCTATTATCTCTATGTAACACTCAATGGCTGTCACTATTTATCTACACTAGTGAGCAACCTAAACAAGTAATTCAACTAATTATTTCTATGCTACACTAGAGAGATACTCTGAATAGCTAGGCTACTTCTACACAAGATATCTCTACAAATATAAATATAAAGTAGGTAAAGGGGATGTATACCAATGCCGGGCAAGAGATCAATCACAAGAATACCAATGTGTCGGTGTTTTGAGTAAACACCAACGAGTAAATTTGTATATTGCGTGTCTGGCTCGGATGGTATGCTAAGAGGACACAAGGGTTATACTGGTTCGGACTGAATTTCCCTACGTCCAGTTCATTGCTGCTGCTCGTGTTACTAGCACGGAAAAGTTCGTAGTAGGGGTTACAAACGGGCGAGAGAGGGATCGGTCCCAAGTCTCTGGTGATGTGTTGTTCGTGATGAGACAGCGGTGAACCAATGTTATGTGATGCACTTGTTCGATGTATCGGTCCCCCTTAGTAGGACGCCCTGCTTTCCCTTTTATAGCTCAAGGGACAACAGGGGTTACAGCCGAAGGGAAGAGGAAAAAAGAAAGAGAAATAAAGCTCTCGGGGGTGTGCCATCCTCCTCTTCGCATGGGTCCCACCGACCCTGTAGATCATGGTGGCAGCGACGTCGCACCAAGGTCCTATTGGCCGCTGTAGCATACGTGCAGGGAGTTGTGCGCCGTTCTTGTCTTCTGTCCCATCCGAGCGAATGGAATGGTCAAAGGGTCCCCTAACAGAGGCCATACGAGGGGCTGGCGGTACAGTGCTAGCCAACTGACGCCGATTGACTAACGTTGAACGGTGGTCAGGCAGGGAATTGGTAGCATAGTGCCGGCCTGTTGACACGGTGGGTGACGTGAGTCTCCTAGCATGGCTTGATGCGACCGCTAGTCGCATCAGGATGCATCCGAGGCATGCTCCCGAGCGTGCGCCTCCATGCTGTAGTGATTGAAGCGGTTCGAGTCCCACCTTAGGGCCACTGCTTTTATCCGATAGCAAATCCGACCCCTAGGGAATGGACGAGGCAGAAATCTCGCCCTAGGGGCTAGGCGAGACTAGAATCCGACCCTCGGGGGTCAGGTGAGGCGGAGCCCTCCCCGTGGGATCGGACGAGTCAGAGCCCACGCCTTAGGGTCGGACAAGGCGAAAACCTCATCCTTAGAGTTGAACGAGGAGTGGCCCGACCCCTAGGGGTCGGACGAGGCAGAGCCCTTCTCAGTGGGATTGGACGAGTCGGAGCCCACGCCTTGGGGTCGAACAAGGTGGAAACCTTGTCCTAGGACGAGGCGTGACCCGGCCCCTAGGGTCGGACGAGGCAGGAAACCTCGTACTCGAAGTTGGACAAGGCGTGGCCCGGCCCCTCAGGGTCGAACGAGGCATGGCCTGGTCCCTAGGGGGTCGGACGAGGTGGAAACCTCGTACTTGGAGTTGGACAAGGTGTGGCCCGGCACCTGGGGGTTGGACGAGGCGAAAACCTCATCCTTAGAGTCGGATGAGGTCACTAGTTACGTCCTTAACCATCAGATGAGCCGACGTGATGCTCATTAATCCTTTGGCTCGGATACCCGGGTATAGATATCTGACACAATGAAATCCTCAGAGACAAGATGGCACAATGATTTTCACCGAGGTTCACTTGCTTGCCGGCAAGCTAGTCCCTATTGTGGCGATTCACTCACTTAGAGGTTCACAGCGCTAATAGACATCACACGCCTAACCCATAATCGGGTGCCGCACAACCAACACAAGATGAGAATCCACAAGCCACGAGCAATCCACTAAAGATGCCTGTCATGATCTTCCACGAGGAAGGCTCAAGAACCCATCACAATCATCACGATCGGAGCTAGAGACAAGCACCTTCCTCCGCTCGACGATCCTCGATGCACCAAGCCATCTAGGTGGCGGCAACCACCAAGAATAACAAGCAAATCCCACAGCGAAACACAATCACCAAGTGCCTCTAGATGCAATTACTCAAAGCAATGCACTTGGATGCTCTCCAATCTCACCAAATGATGAATCAATCAAGCAAGATGAGTTAGAGAGGAATGGCTTGGCTCACTAGGGTGTATTCTCAATAGAAATGGCCAAGAGAGCGAGCCCAAGCCATCTACCACGTATTAATAGAGCTCCCATAGAGATAAAGCCGTTAGGCTCACCATTGGGCTAGCTGCGCGCTGACCGGACTCGCTAGTCGGGGTGACCGGACGCACTCGAGCCAGAGTCTAGTCAAGCATCGACTGCCACGCGTCCCCTTTTTTTAAAATCCACTGCACGATCTTAACGGTCACCAACCAACGCGCGAACGTTTAATTTGTGACCGGACGCGCCAACACCACGTCCGCTCGCGCGCGCCCTCGCGCCAGCTATGCCAAGACCAGACTCGCCTCCCTACAACCAGACGCACCATCACTTCGAGTCTGGTCGAGTCCAGTAAGCATCCAGAGAGGAAATTTCGCGACCTAACGCGTCCGGTCAAAGGTGACTGGACTCGCTCAGCGTCCGATCCTCTCTGGCCTTTAACCTGCGCACCACGTCGCCATGACCGGACACAGGAACAATAACTCCTGTGTGTTTGGTCGCTCACGTCCAGCAGGGTCCGGTCAAGACCCAAGGCTATGCCTTTCTCTGCGCCGACTGACCGGACGTGCCCGGTATGGTCCAGTCCTACCGAGGCTAGACTCCGGTCGCTTAAAACAACACTTCCTCTTCTCCAACTTCTGCACCCTTGATCCCAAGTGTTAACCACAAAGTTTATCACCATTGTACATGTGTGTTAGCATTTTTACAAAAGCATTTTCAAGGGTGTTAGCACTCACTAGAATCTAAATGCATATGCAATGAATTAGAACATCTAGTGGCACTTTGATAACCGCATTTTGCGACAAGTTTCACCCATCTTAATAGTATGACTATCTATCCTAAACACACTCATACCCACTAGGTGTCTTGAGTGCCAAAACAAAAAAACTCCTATCAATTATACATTTGCCTTGAGCTTTTTTGTTTTTGTTTTTCTTCTTTTCTAAGCTTTGAGCACTTGACCATCACCATGGCCTCTACCACCATGATGTCTTGAGTGCCAAAACAAAAAGCTCCTATCAAATACGCGTGAATTATTTTGAATACGATAAAAAAATCTAAATGCATTTGAAAATAGTTTAGATTACCGATGCAAATCTATGTAATAGTTTTTTTATTATTTTCTAAAATGATCAAATTCTTCGTAGTAGACGTGGACAAAAATTCGAGACCCCATGCAATATATATCTAGTAGTTTGAAAAAAAGGGGACAGGTGTTTCCCCTGAACTCTTGGTGTCAGATTCAAGTCCAAGTGGGCAGGTGTTCCCCTTTGATCTCTCGGCACGGTCTCCTGCCTCAACAGCTCGGGTGATTCTGGACCTGATTAGTTGGCTACCAATTTTTGCTCAACTAAAATTATGGCAAGCTAAAATTTAGGCTGGCCAAAATCAAGACTTATCAAAGTTATGGCAAAAAACATAGGTGTGTATTTGGTTGATTGCCAAAATTAAAGGCTTGCTAATTTTCTTTTTTATGCAGCTTAAGAAGTTTCTAGAAATTTACCAAAACTTTGGCCATAAACATTGGTAGTTTTTTAAATTGCTAAATGAATTTTGCTAAATTATATGTGATTTTTTTGAAATTGCTAGCGCCTAGACGTCCGATTCGGACGCTAGCGTCCGGGCGCTCAAGCCAGCTAGGCCTGTCCCACGCGCCCGCCCGTGCTTGCGTGCCTTATGTGGGGGCCCACGTCGCTCCATACCGCGCACATGCCTCGATCTATGCTCGCTTTTGTTTCCCACGCCTACCGCTCACGCCCCTTCGTTCTCACACGCATGCACGCGGGCCCAGTAGCTCCAAAGCAGGTGGCTATGGGTTTCACTGCAACATTCAAACACCAGAGCTACTTTTGGAATATCCAGATGATACCTTTACAATATATATGTCTAAAATAGATGAAACATTTGTGACATATAGTTGAAACACCATTGCAACATGTGCAACATCCTGATCTATTTTTTCAAACATCTAGATGCAACACTTGCAACATGCGAAAGAAGACAGGCGAAACACTTGAGACATGCGTTTGAAATGCTTGCAAAGATATATGTACAAAAAATAGATGAAACATTAGGGATAGATACTTGCAACATACGACACTTGCAACAGCCAGATGAAACATCTGAATCACTTGAAACATACTCCTGCAACATGTCTGAAAACCGTCCAGAAACACTTAAACACAGCATCACCCGCGCGGCCATAACCTACTTGGTGGGGGACTGCAGTGGAGCAGGCCTCCCCTTCCTGGTGACGATGCGAGGTGGATGGAGGCACAGGCGAAGGCCTCCCCTGCTTCCCCTTCCGCGACGGGTGAGGTGGATCGCTGCAGCGATGGATGGTGCGCTCCCACACGCCCCCGTCATGCCCGTCGTCGACCGAGGGAGAGGAGACGCTGCCGGATCTGAAAAGGGCACCGCCGCTCGGGGCAGGGGAGGGTCAGCGGCGTGCTCGAGCCAACCGGCTAGATTTGATGGGACGTGGGGGAGGGTCGCAGCCACCATGAAGTTGGGGGAGGGGACGCTATGGAGGCCGCTGGGCTCGAAGGAAGACGCACGTGGAGGAGGGGTGCCGCTGAATCCATGGGGGAAGAAGAGGACGTCGTAGCAGTTGCAGCGGTGATTTTTTTCGAAGAAAGGAGATAGTGGCTGTGGTTAGGAACCAGTGTACGAGAGGCTACAAGCCATATGCAGACGGAGGCGGTGCGCCGGTGCGGGCAGGATCTTTGGGCGACTCGGGCGGCGTGCTGAAAAAATTGCTGAACTCTTCTCAATCTCGTCCCGGTTCGAATTGTTTCCTTTTCTATTCCAGGCCGCATGCTATGGGCCTGTCATCCTGTGGGCCGTTACATATCTCAACCCTCCCTCTTGGTCTGCCTGCCCATCCCGGCAAAGGCCTCCCCGCCTCCGCCGCCGCCTTCCGCCTGTTCTCAGCCCCTCCCGCACAGGCCCAGCTGCACTCGTCCTGCTTCTCGTTTTCTCCCCGAACGGCTGAACCCTAGCGAGCAGGTTGCGGCGGCCGGTGGCGGGCAGGGCAGCCGCGAGCCGACACTGCAGTCGGGAGCGCGTCGGCGTCGACGGGGGCTCACCGGCAGCGGCAGGGGCACTTAGGGCCGCGCGTCGGGCGGACGGCAGAGGGCGGCAGCACCAGCACCAGCGCGGCAACGACTAGGGAGGCGCGAGTCTGAATTTCACTCATTCTGTAAGTTCAAATTGAGACATTCAGTTTGTTAGGAATAGCAATCTGTGAATCATAGCCTGAGTTAGAGTTTGTTCCCAAATTACTTAGTCAAATATGTGTTAAAAATTTTCAGTTCTTGCTCAATTATGTGTTATATATTTTCTATAAATATTATGCAATTTCAGCTATGCGGCATTTATACATGTCAAATATTAGTTTTTGGTTGTGATTTTTTTATATCGCTGTACATTTCAAATATCCAGCCCCAAAATCCTGGGCCTGCCACTGCCCTCGAAGCGCCAGCGCCGCGAGCACCGCTCTCCCATACCAGCGCCATGGGCCGCCCAAAGGGTGGCGCCGCTTCCTCCTCCTCGAAGAAGTCGAAGCCGAAGCAGAAACAGCGAGGCGGTGTCGACTTCAAGGTACCACCAGCCCACCGATTCTGCACTCTCTCCAAGACCTGACTCTAGGTCGCCGTGTTAAGCCTTTTTCTGGCGGTTGCAGAAGTACAAGCACAAGGTCGGGCGCAAGCTTCCGCCGCCGAAGAATGCCACCAACACGGAGATCAAGTCCAAAGGTACGCCAGCCAAGGAAACCTTTTTTCTATTCTTTTTTCCCTGCAATTTTAGGTTTTATGTTGTGAACTCGTGTTGTGTGTGCGTCCAGCTATTGTGCTGCCGGAGCAGAGCATGGCCTCGGAGAGGATGGGCATGGCAGTGAACAAGCGCGGGCTCACGCTGCGGGAGCTCCTGCAGCAGACGGGGCACTACAAGTGCCAATGTGCGTCGAGGTGAGTTTTTTCTCTAGTCTGTACGATGACACATTGGATAAAATAACATGATGCTCAATGCGTCCTTAGCATCTTACTGTGTATATGTTTGTCTTTATGTTGAAGCTGCACTGAATGGAATAAAGGACATTATTGTCAAGCACCCAACAGAGCTTAAACTGCACAAGGTTGCTATAATTGAGAAGCTTCAGGAAAGGATATGCGATACCGACAAGGTGGTCCGTGAATCACTATACAATATACTGCAGTCTCTGATCTTCCCATCTTTGAAAGAGGTATATCTCTTTCTCCCCCTTTTCTCTACTTTTGCTTGATTAGATAGATCTTTTAATTGAAATGGTTACTCATGATGTTCTTACATGTTGCATTGCATCTTGACATTCCAGTTTTCTGTAAATACACCAGTAACAAACTAACAATTAATATTGTTTCGTTTGGTATCTTTTTTTTTCGGCGGGTATCATGCTCTCTACTAACCACAGTATGACGCCTGCTTATTTGTTGCATTCACAAATATATCATAGAAGTTTATCTTTTTATTTTTGGCTATTTCAAGCACATCGTTCTTTATTTGCGTAGCTTTGTTATGCCTTGCCGAGTTAAATTTTCTAGCTTTTTGGCTTCAGATGTGAGACTAGATTTCTGCTTACAGGATAATGCTATATCTATGCGGAGTACACTGTTTTTGCTGATGGCTAATATTCTGAATGGAACGACCCATCTCTCTGTTGATATCCAGTTAATGGCTTTCAGATTTTTGGAGCTTATGGTTCTTAATTTCCCGTCATCCTTTTCTAGTTATGCTGAACAGGTAAGTGAGCTGTTTCACAGTTGTTGTATTGAATGATGAGACACTTCTATTGTTCTGAGAAAATTATTTTGCTTGGAGATGTATATTCCTTGCTTCTATTGCTTAATTAGTTGTACTATCTCCATCCATTAATATCTGCCATTGGTTAGTTCTTAAACTAACCAGTGTCAAATGTTAATTTATGGAGAGAGTACTTTTTTCTAAAACTTGCATCTGTTAACTACCACAACTTGTTTCATAGTCCAGGTTTTATCAAGTAACTATACCTACTAAGGAATATATGTTTTATTCGAATTGCTTCTCACTCCTAGAAATTGTATATTTGCTGACCATATCCATTACCAACTTATAGTTTCATTTGTATTATCTTTTTTCTGACAGACCTTCAACAACTTTGTTGCCGTACTGAGCAATGACAGAATCAACCTACATGATAGGAATAAACTTAACAGTGTCCTTAGTGGGCTTGGGCACTGCATTTCCTTGGTTGCTAAAGCGATAGAAAATGATGATACATCAAATCGACAGGTTTCTACCCTGAACTCAGTAAATAATCTTTTGTATTTTTGATAAAATAAAATGTACATTCCTCGCACGTTTGTAGCTACAGTGAGGAACTTGATGAAATAGAAAATCTATGTGTTCTGAAATGTGTATGCGTGAAAAACATTATAGCTATACTCCATTGATGAAAGCCTTTGCTCATCGCCTACAGGCTCATAACCTCTCTGCAAGGGAACTTTGGAAATTTACCACTGATGAAGACAGCGCAGGAGGTAGTTAAGTCTTCCCAACTCTCTCCTCGTCTTTTAGTTTATAGAATCTGCTATGCAATTTATGTTGTTGCGCCATCTTTTAATGGGACAAATTAGCACTTGAATGTGAATTGAATGTTGCCTGCCAATATCCTCAGAGATTGCTCAAGATGAACTACACAAATCACTCACAGTTTGCTACATTCATTCTTGTTCTCTTGGTACTTCTAGTTTGCTGGCCTTCCCGAAATGAATGACAGAAAGTTAAAAGTCGTAAATCTTGCATAATATTAGATAACCGGACCAAACCATCAAACCAGCCTGCTGAAAACCGCGTCTACGGATTAGATACGGGTTGGTTTGCTGCGGGTTCCAGACCTCACCCGTTCAACTCATCTTCATTCGCTCCTCCAACTCGCCCGTCTCCATTGCGGGCGGCGGCAACGAAGAAGGCGAGGAGCCTCCACTCCGGCCGTCCCCTCCGTGAGCCTACCTGCGCCACCGCCCCGGCACTGGTGTGTGTGCCCCTATCGTCCACGTCCAAGGTGCTGGTGGAGGACGGCAATGGCTGCGTGCGTCTGCTATGCGCTGCTGCTCGGCGCCGCAGTGGCTCTCTCCGTGCTCTTCCTGCTGTCGCCTTCGATAGGAGTTGCGGCAGCAGATCCAGGCGCCGTGTTCTCAGATGAGCCTATACATTGCGGGATCTTGCGTGTCTCACTCCGATCTTCAGCCTCAGTTTGGAATCTCCTTCATTGTACGGACTATACGAGCAGTGCTTTAGCGATTATCAAACGAAGCTGCAAAATTCTCTTCTTTAGATGGTAGCTTGGATTAAATTCGACGGATTTTCAGTTGCATCTCCTGGATTAAATTCTCTTCTTTAGATTTGGACGCGATTCCATCTAAAATGGCTTGTCGGCGCCCGGTGGCCGGCCACGGTGCTCACGGCGTGCGCGGAGTAGCAGAGTGTCAGGCGCGCGGTCGCCGTGTTCCTACGCTCCGGCGAACCAGACTCGTTGCCGCGTACGCATCCTTGCCACTGCCGGTCTGCCGCCCTCGTGTCTCTCGGGTGACTTGCTAACCCATGGAACCCGTCTAAGCCGTGGGTTGCAAACTGTAGAACCAAAATATTTTATGGTCTGAGTTGGTTTTAATCAGAAACCGCTTAAACCAAACCATTTACAGGCCTAGTCAGAGTAGCACTTATGTTTTCTTTCTTATCATTGGATTGGTAAGTGTTCATTTGTTCAATCAGCATTCGGGTTACTTAATGGAGAGTTTATGGAAATTTTGGTACTTTTAATTCATATACCAAGAAGGGCGGGCCTGGTGCAAGTGGTAGAGTCTTACCGCCTGTGACTGGAAGGTCCTGGGTTCGAGTCGCGGTCTCCTCGCATCGCACAGGCGAGGGTAAGGCTTGCCACTAACACCCTTCCCCAGACCCCGCACAGAGCGGGAGCTCTCTGCACTGGGTACGCCCTTTTAATTCATATACCAAGAGTGCAGACAATATTTTTAAAGAAATGAATCTCTTAAGGATCATTAATTCATCATAATATAAACAGCTGTTTCAACCCTTCCAGATCTTTTTTCCTTTTTGAATCACCGTACTTACTACCTGATTTGATGTTATTTGTTTATGTCCCGTTCATTCAACTTTGTTATTGTTATCTTATACTTCTTCTGTACTACAGGGGCATTTTCAATGTCCAATTTATTAGTGAAGCTTCAGAACCTTGTCCAAATCCTCATTAATTCTGTAGAGGTTTCAGCTTCAGATCTCTGTGCAAAGTCAGCTCTTGATGCTCAGTCAAGTGAAGCGTTGCTATCAGCCCTTCATTGTCTGGATCTAATATGTAGGATATTTGTTCATGAGGTGAAGAAACCTCAGTTGAAATTCCCCATATCCAAAACTCAGTGTGGGCCTGACTGGTTGAGAAGTTCCTTACTGGTACATCTAAAGAATTTATGGGGAGTGAAGCGTTTGTTTCATCGAAAGGTACGGAAGTTGTTCCTTTGATGTTACCACCACTAACTGGTTTTAGAATAACTTCTTGATCAACCCAAAGGAGAGTAACATAAGTATTCTTTTCCTTGCAAAGAAAAAGAAGAAACATGCATGCATGGTTTTGATTTGCTAGACTTAGGTAGAGTTATAGGAACTGAGTACCTTTTGATGGAACTCAGGAACTACAATATACCATGCTACTGTTGTGTTGTATTTATGTATAATTGCATATGCTTAAGCCTAATCAAGCTATGCTTGAGTTAGCTCAGCGCAGCTGAGTCCAAGGCACGGGCTCAAATAGCTTGTTGAGC
Source organism: Miscanthus floridulus (assembly GCF_019320115.1). Classification (NCBI taxonomy): domain Eukaryota; kingdom Viridiplantae; phylum Streptophyta; class Magnoliopsida; order Poales; family Poaceae; genus Miscanthus; species Miscanthus floridulus. The sequence continues at coordinate 53,185,579 of NC_089590.1, read as the reverse complement.
TTGAGCATTTTTGGCAGCGCTACATGCATCACATGTTTTGAGGGCTCACTTCATGTTTGAGCATTTTTTGCTGCCCTATGAATAAACCGACTTCATGCACTGACATTTGCTTTGTTTCTAGACTTGTTAATTGTAAAAATGATAGTTCTGGGACAACACTTGGATCATGACTAAACAACCATTCCGCTGGACTTTGTCGCTGATGATGTGTTCCTATCTAGAGCTAATTTTCTGATTTAGATATCTGTGTATGCTTTAGAATAAAATTATGGTTGTATCTTTTGCACCTTACTTATTGCAAACTTCTTTCTCATGGCAGGGAGACGACAAATTTTTCATTTTCAATTTAAGGATTGCTGAAATATTTCTGCGCTCGAATGTATGGATAGATAACACTGTGTTTTCAGCTGAAGAATTCTGCCTTTTTGTGTCTTCTCTGTTCGCAAAGGTTGTTCCTTGCTCGTCAATTTTAACTGCATGGATACTGTTTTGTCATTATGTTATGGATTTGCATTATCTATTTAACATCCTTTTGTTTTTATTAGGCAAAAACACTTCGCAATAAGGATCTCATCGAGATGTATTTGAGCCCACTTATAACTTGCATTCCAGGTCTTATATCCAATGCCCCAGATGACTCAAAAGGCTATTTGTTGGAGGTATTGATTGATTTGCTTTCTAGTCTGTAACATTTTTATATTATTGCATTTGCCAAAATAAAACACTTTGTTCAAATGCAGGCATTTACGGACTCATTTAGAGATTGCAAGGTGGATTGCAAGCTAATGTTGCCATATTTGGATGCAGTTGGAGAAATGCTGCTTCCTGTAGGTTCTTTATCTGACACTATGCTAAACATACCATTTACATGCTTAAGTATTAATTATTCTGTATGTAAATGTATGGCATCTTGAACAAGATTCAATCGAACCTTTAAAAATTGACTACTAAAATTATGAGAAAATATATCCAGATTGTAGATTGACTTGTTGCTTGACTGGAAGTAAAGATATGTTTTTTGTAAAATATGCCTTCATCAGTGATGAAGAGCCAACTTTGCTTTAATTGCAATGTGCTAGTGAAACCTACAAAAACATAGTGTGATGATTCATCACACTATGTTTTTGTAGGTTTCACTAGCACATTGCAATTAAAGCAAAGTTGGCTCTTTGAAACCATTGGAGGTCTAAAATGCCTCACATTTTTATACATACAACTGTAAGTAGGGTTTGATGGAGAGCATGTGGCGTGCCCAATGAAAACCACCAAATCATTGATGATACGCAAAAAAAAAAAAAAAAAAAATTAGCTAAAAGATAATTACACCTAGAACTTGGTAACAGTTACACAAAAAAGAGATGTTTGTGGATCCTGACATATGATGCATAACATCTTCCCCTTGTCTATGGTTAGGAGAAAACAGGCATATGGCTTGCTGAAAATGATTCAGGTGTGTTGGGCTATCATGACGCATGGATACAGGAGCTACCTGGAATTTTGCTACAATCAATTGATAAAGCCCCCTTAGTTACAAAGGTCTGCTATAGGTTTTATTTATCCACTAAGAATCGTTATGCTTGATATGTGATCTGGAGTTTGTATACTTTGAGCATACTAAAGCTTTGTCGCTTGTCTACTTCATGGCTGTCTGGATTATTTTAGGTTGCTTTGGAGCTTCTTCTAAGAATTGGGCAATACTTCCCCACAGTGGACTGTGGAAGCCTGCGCCCCTTCATAAAGTTATTTGGTGTTGAATGTAATTACTACTCAGTGATCATATTATCCGTTTTATTTATATTTATCATTCTTTTTTGTTTTGAACTGATGTCTTTTACTGACAGCATTACCAGGAACTATGGATCTTGGTCCTTTTGTTAAACTTCCTTGCGATTGCCAAGAATTTGCCATTTCATGCCTTTATTATTTCCCCAGTCTGCTCCCTGACATCGTTGGGCCATTGGCCTCAGCTTGCTTAAGTAAGCTATTTTGCTTAAGTTGTCGCCACTTGATTTTGTAGCACTATAGTTGATTTTCATGTTATAAATTCTGGGTACTCCATATAACCTATGAAATCCAGGTGATGTGCTGGAACCCACCATACTGTTCAGGGTCATTGAGGTCCTACAGTCAACATACAAGGCTGGTAGTTTACATATAACAGAGCAACTCAGTTTCTTGTTGCTGCTAATGGCAAGATTCAGAGTTCATCCTGGTGATTACTGAACATTCTTTCCATTTACTGCCGTCTGCTAGTAAAATTCAGATGTTGCTCTTAATGGATTGATTATTTTATCTGAATATGTGTCTTCAATAATTCTGGTGTTTCATTACCAGGGCCTTTTTGTTTTTTCTCTGACAAATATATTTTACTTTGTTAAATTAATCTAGGGGACTTAGTTACTCTGGAGGGTTCTAGCAAGGTCTCAAATTGGGATACTTTCAAGTCGTTGAATCACCTAATTTTGACTTCCCTATCTGAAATGGGCGATGGCTCTCTGGTCCTTGAATTGATATGGAATAACTTATCTAATGCAATTGTGAGTTTTCTAAACTTTGCTTCCATTTCATGTTTTATCGCAACAACCATTAAACTCACCTGTCATTTGCTTTATTGCAGGCTCAAAAACCATCGTTGCATAACATGAATGGTTTGTTTAGAATTATTGTTACACTTGATGCCGGAACTAGTAAGCTCATGAATGGAGATGTTGTAAAGCTTATAGCTGGTTACTTGGTTGATGCATCTTTGGTGCGTACTTTTTTCCAATTTTAGAACTCTGACACTCATACTTGGGCGATTTGATACATTTTTTCCATTATTTTGCTCTAACTAATCTTCAGGAGAACAGCGAGGCATAGTATTTTATTGAAAATTCAAAAGGGTGGTTAAGTTGGCATGGGAGCAATATTATTTTACTCAAAATTCGGAAAGGATTTGATACATTTTCCCCATTATTTTGCTCTAACTAATCTTCAAGAGAACAGGGACGTATAGTATTTTATTCTTCTTCTTCTTCTTCTTCTTTTTTTTGCGAAAGAAAAGGGTGGTTAACTTGCCACGGGAGGAATAGTATTTTACTCAAACTCCAAAAGGGTGATTAGGTTGGTGCCTCCCAAATATAAATCACAGTTTCAATGATAGTGCATACTTTGTAGTAAGATTGAAAAAATCACATTGAATCGTATAATGGCCAATACTTGCATTATCTAGCAAGTCCAAGGATATGGCACATTGGATACGAAGCACCACTCTTTTATTTAGCTGAACTGGCTGCAGATGTTCCCAGTTCCCTGCGATTGTTTTCTTACTGTACATGTCTGGTTCTGAATAGGAATATATCTCACGCCCACTGAATATGTTTTATCTGCAGGATCTGTCTAAAACCATTGAATTTGGTTTTCAACCCGATAAGACAAGACTATTTCAGTACTTTATCAAGCCATGCACCATCATGTTTGACAAGAATGACAAGGTTCTTTGCAGCACATTGGAGATACTCAAATCTTTTGTAACAGGAGATGATCATCTACTTTCATCTCTCTCCAACTTAAACTACCCAGGAGAGCTGTCATGTAGAGTTTGTGTTGTCACAACCATACTCATTTTCTTATGCAATGACCAGAAACTCCATAGGAATCTTTCTCATGGCAAATCGGTTATTAAAGGCATCCTGGAATATATAAGGCATCAGCTGGTAAGTGATGGTTAGCAATAACAGAAATGGTTTTGTTTTATTGTCATATTGATTAATAAATTTAAATTTCCTAGTCATAAATTTGTTTTTTTTTTATCTAATGTCAGTTTGTGGATGAGCGTATCCCAAAAAAAAAAGAAAAGAAAAGGAATGGAACTCCCAACAGAAATCGTTTTGCTGGTTTATGCCCCAATTAATTACTGATTACCTAGCTTAAAAAAGAACTAGTTGACTTGTCCTAAGCTCAATCAGTTGCTTGATTTATATTTTATCATGCTCAAATGTAGCTGTGGGAGTTTGAGATATATATACTACTGTTCAAAGTTCATGCAGACTTGTTCTTCTAATTGTTTCACTTTATGTCGGTTCCTGCTTTAGGATTCTAGTGTGCCTGATGTAACACATGCAGAAAAACAAAAGTTAAAATCTGCTTTTGAGCAACTCAAGACCAAAGCGTTGCAGTTGAATTGCTGGGCTAGAAGTGAGCTTGAGGGGCTTTCAAGTGCTACATGATGTAAAGTGAGTTTTTTTGTGTTTTTTTGTTTTGTTTTGTCACTATGATGCTACTGGTTTTGTTGAATGCAAATGAGCAATTCAATTGTATTCCAGGATATGGGCAACACCATATTATTGTTTCTTCCGCATGATTTTCAGAGATGGATAGAGTTTCACGAGAGAGGATCAGGGTCTCCGGTCACAGTCAGGGTGCATGCCATTTTCCAACTGATACATCTGTGCACCCCAGGTTCCAGCTGTTACGGATAGGGTACAAAGGTCAGTATTTAGAATTTCGGATACACATGATAACCTTATAGAAGACTCAGGGTCGCGTGAGGGGTAGGGGTCGAATTGGAGACATGGTTTTCATCGACCTCCCAGACTTCAATAGTCTAACCAGTATAACGGGAAGAAATGGTTCTTGTTTATCGATGTACCTATCTATACTAGTTTTCTCAATTTTCCCGTATATATTTGTAACGCCCAACAAAGTTAACCAGTAGCTCTGAATTCTCAAGCATGAACCTTCCAGTAGATCTAGTGGTTGCTTACTTGTACTACCTGTTAATCCAATGTTAGTCGTGTGAAATTTTGATATGATATTTATTTCCAGACTCCAGTCTCATTGGTTGTCCGAGTTTATTTTCTTTTCTTGTGGAAGTTTTGTCGACCTATCGGCCAATTTGACCCGATTGCTTGCCACAACATTAATATACAACATCAATCCCGTACATGTTACACTGAATGCATCTTATCCTACCTGAGGAGTTACCCTAGCTAATTTGATGCCAAGTGGCTAGAATCTGAAGGAGTGCAACCAACTGAACGTTTGCTAATCTGATGATGCCGCCAGATACGACTTTTGTGAGCTAATTATGGATACACTACTGGCGTTCCATGTGAACTCAACGGCTGCGTTCAAAATAGTCCGAATCACAGATGCACGGCTGGTTGCGTGGGCATCGGTTGTGGGTGGTTAGGAGGCACCCGACTACCCGAGGGTCAGCTAGGTAGGTGACTTTTGATTTGCATTTTGAGTGAGGAGCAATCTCCTTCCTCTTACTCGCAACCAAAGCACCCATGCTCCCTCCTTTCTCAAGGCTTGTTTAGCTACATTCATATTCATTTTAGTCCACCCAAATATATGTAAAATAAGATGGATACAAGCGCAACCAAATAAGGTGTAACGGTAGGGCCAAACCAACATAAGTAGTGGGTTTAGCCTAAAGTTATGTGCCACGTAGATACGAGGGGTCCATGTCACGTAGATATACGCTCTGTTCGCTTGGCTTATAAACCGTACTTTTTCAGCCAACGAACAGTATTTTTCTCTTCCAACAAATCAGCCAGTACTTCTAGTCATGGCTTATCAGCCAAACGGACAGAGCAATAAGAGGTACATGGTAATGCCACATAGATATGAGAGGTACATGGATAATGCAGGCTGTTGCTGCCTATTAAATGTTGGTCTCACCATTCATTCTCTCAATAAAATGTTGCTTTCATCATCTCTCTACGGGAGTTGTGCAATTGCTCGTGGATCTAACAAAATGTGTAACAGACGCCTAGCTTTTGGCTCCTAACACGTGCTTCGGTAGTAGCTCCTCCCTCTTTGTCAAGCGAAGCAACCCTACCTTTTGCAAGTAGCACCGACGTACTGTGAAACCAACACCTTCTGCAAATAGCACTGGCGCATTGTGAAACCACTACTTGGACGAAGACAGTCTCCAACAACAAACCTATATAGACACCCAAACTCAAAACAAGAGATCCAAATCAGCCTTCAACAAAGTACCTATATGAGAGACCTAATTTTAGGTCGTCTGAGAGGCACAACCCAAATATGGATATCCTCTCTCCTGGAAACCCATTTGAAGAAAATATTCTCTTTTGAGTTTTGTTGTTGGAGAAGATGCCGAATATGTATTGAATATTTTGCCTGTAGCGCTATCCAAAGGACGAATGAGTCTTGTATTTTGGGTGTTAGTTGTTGGAGATAGCCTAATGTGGGCGTTGCATGTGAATGTGAAAACTAGGGCATACAACCAAACCATGGTGTCACATTAGGATTGCTCTAAAGTCGTGATAAAGGAATTTGGCAACTTTTCTACTGCCTGTAAGTTATGAACATAGAGGTACTCGAAGTGGGTTGGATAACGACATTGTTCCATCTTTTTTGACTTATTACTGTAACTCCATGACTATGAGCTTAGTTAGGTTTTGACCTGTCCTGTATATCGTCCAAGCGCAACACAACAACCCAGCATAGGCTCGGCATTAGACATCCTGAAGCGACCGAATGGCCTCAAGTCACTTACCAACCCACGTCCGCACGCCTCCGATGAGGAGGCTTCTTGTGCTGTCGACGGCAGCCGCGGCCTGGACCGCTGCACCTGGGGGGCGGGGAGCAGAGGACCAGCGGTAATGCCGTCATGACACACGCGGATGAAGTACTAGCCTACTAGGGAGGCATGATTGGTTGTTTCCTGGCCCAGTGTAGGCTGGCTCGTATCAGTGAGGTAGGCTCCCGCTATTCAGGCTTGATACACGCAATAGAAGTTTGATTACCACTGCCTCTAATTTCTTGGAAAATTAAAGTATCTCAAATTTGATCAAAATTATAGAGAATTACAAAAATTTATGATATCAAATAAGTATACTATAAAATATAATTAATGAAAGAATATAACAAGTATTTCATAAATGTTATTGTTTTATTATATAAATTTGATCAAACTTGAGATGTTTTGACTCTGCAAATAACGACGGTGTTCGGTTACCCCACTCACGCTTTTGCATCGAACGGAGCTAAGCCAGGGCCTGGAAGAAACGGGAAATTGTTTTCGTATAGTATTTGACTATTTGTCAACGAACTGCTGACGGGTCTTATTTATCTTCTCGCGCATGTTGGCCAGCGTGATAACGACCGGAGATCAATTCACCGACTAAATAATATAATAATATAATAGTATACAAAATGATGCTACCAGCATGCTCTTTATCGCCTTCGCGTCGAGGTTGGTTCACCTAGGGACGGGCGCACGGGCTGCTGCTGCGTGATGCAGTGAACGTTCCCGCCTCCCAGCACGATCTCTCGTGCGCCTTCAACCATCACCATCTGCGTGCCAACCACAGCCCTTCATCACAATTCACACCATGCTTCTAACCTCAATTAAGTTCCACCGCACACAATGCGAGCCGCCTCAAGCCCTTAAACGTTTGGAGGTAGAATGCACAGTCAAGATATACCACCTCGTGATCAGGAAACGCCTTCTGGAGAACCGCATGTGCCTCCTTGTCCCACTTGTTGTCGCCGAAAGAAGGCGCTATAATTCCGCCATTGGCGATGTAGAAGTTGACATACGAGGCGGCCAATCTCGTGCCCGGTTCCCTCGGCACAGCATGCCCCTGAAACCCCGTCCAGACATTCTTCGCTGTTAGCAGCAACGCCTGGGATCGATACTTTCATGCAAAGGGCAGATATATACTAGCACTAATAACCAGTGTAGCTGTGTGATACTGACCGTCGAAACAACACCCTCTGCCTCTTCTTTTATCATGTACAGAGGTCCAGGGACGTGGATCTTCACCACTTCGAGCTGCCGTCCTTTCGCGTCAACGGACTGAGAGAGAACAGACAGTGCCTCGACTGACCGTTCATACTGAGGGTCCTTCTCATCGTCGGTCCATGACAGTAGGATCACACCAGGTTTAATGAAACAGCACATATTGTCAACGTGGCCATTTGTATCCTCATCACCTGGGGAATGGTCAAAGGCTTATTTATCAGTAAGAAGGCGAATTCCCAGATGAGGATAACAGAAATGTTTTACAGTATAGTACATCTTTAAAGAGCCAATTTGGTGTTTACCATAAAGTCCACGAGATATCCAGATGACCTTTGAGACTCCAAGAAAATCCTTCAGCTCATTCTCTCTCTCTAGTTTCGTCATGTTGGGATTTCTGTTAGGATTCAACAAGCATTCTTCCGTTGTAATGCATGTACCTGATGAAACATGACCATTAATCATGAAGGAAATAGCAGACAAGACAGAAACTCTCTATACATTGACAGATATGACATATTGCCGGACCTTCTCCATCTACGTGAATGCTTCCACCCTCAAGGATATTTTTTTGCGGAAACCTAGGGATCCTCTCAATCTCGACTATCTGGAATTCACGACCGAAACAGTAAAGAGAGCAATCAGTACGGAAAATAGTCTGGCACAAACATCAGTTTGTTCTTGAGATTTTTTTTAATTTTAACCCTTTTTTGAATATAATTTTAAATCTAACACCGGTGGTTTTTTTTTAAACTAACACTTTTGGCCGCGCCTATTTCCCTGGCGCGGCCAAATGCCTGTGCCGCGCCATGCATGGTGGCACGGCACAGGGCTGACGTGGCGTGGGCCGGCCTGGGGGGCCCGATGACGTGGCGGGTCCTGCCGCGCCACCAACCTTGGCGCGGCAGTGCCACGCCCTGATCCGTGGCGCGGCTGGACCAGATATATACCGCGTGCGAGCCCGATCGTCCGCACGCACCCTGCCCTGCCCGCCCGCCCGAACGCCGCCGCCAGCCGCACGCGCCCCGCCGCCAGCGCCCCTGCCTGCGGCTGCCCGCGCCCGCACAGCCCGGCCTCGGCCGCTCGCCCACGCCGCGCCCGGCCACGCCCGCCGCGCAGCGCCCTAGCCGGCCACGCCACGAACGCCGGCGCGTCAAGGCCGCCCGCTCCTAAGGTACCTCCCTCCCGATTTCATATTTTTTTATTATTATCTAGTATAGTTAGTATTGTTTGTATCCCTACGGTACCCCCACGTGCCCTCGCAATCCTCGAGCGGCCGACGCAGAAGCAAAAGAGTTGATGATGATCTGCTAGTGCTAGCATTTCTAGGAGCATGTAGGGGCATCGAGGCTATTTTCATTGAGTATTAGTGTCTTTGCGATATCTTAGAACGACTATTGTTATGTGACGGAGGAAGTACCCCTTCCGTCCTAAATAAATGCACATCTCGCTTCCTAAAAAATTTATATAATAGCGTACTAATATTTATGATACATAATAGGTACTATTACATTAAGCATGGAGTATACTTTCGTAATAAACTTATTTGGAGATACAAATATTGATACCATTTTTTTTAGTTTTGATCAAACTTAAACATATTTGACTACTCGAGAAGCAAGATGTGTATTTATTTTGAGACGGAGAGATTACTTGTAATTTTAGAACCAAAGTTTTATATGGATTGATTATGTATTTATTATCTAGTATAGTTAGCATTTTAGGTTTAGGGATTTAGGCTAGTTAGGTTAGTGAATTTGTTTTGTGATTTGTTTGTGAACTTATTAATGTTAACTTAAATTTTGTTAATTTGAATACTCTAACGCTTTGTTTATCAATTTGTAACAGGATGGCCCCTCCAACGTAGCACCCGTTGTACCCCATTCTTGAGGTGGAGTACGACGACCAGCACCAAGCACACATCTTGAGTGACAACGACGCAGAGGTGTCCTTGCCTCCTTTGAGGCCCCGCACTCACACTAGGGCGCATCAGTGGGACGAGCGTTATACACCGTACATACGGCGTGCTGGCTTCCTCAAGCTTGTCCGTGTTGTCAACTACGGTCTTCCACCCCTTGACCCAGCACTATTTACTGCAGCTGTAGACAGGTGCGAGTGCATTCTTTGTACATAAACTTTCTTGTAACAAATTGGAGGCAACTAACAGTCGTTCTATTTTTATAACAGGTGGAGGCCTGAGACCCACACGTTCCACCTACCTTGTGGCGAGATGACCTTGACGTTGCAGGACGTGAAGACTATTTTAGGCCTTCAGTTGGGGGGACTTCCAGTGACAGGGATAGTTGACAACGATCACTGGAGGGAGCTGGTGGCTCAGTTTACTGGTTTTCTTCCACCGGATGACGATGCTTCCAAGAAAAATAAGTGAGTAATTCAAGCCCATTTAATATTTGCATTGCTTTACAGCTGGCATCGGATCTCATTTTCTTTGATCAATTATAGGAAAAGTTTCGGTGTTTCGTCATCCTGGATCACAGAGCGCTTTGAGTACTTGGACCACAAGCTGAGAAGGCACAGATCGACAGGTTCGCTCGAGTGTGGCTCTGGCACTTTCTTGGTGCTTTCCTCTTCCCAGACGCCTCGGGCAACACCATCAGCTGGATCTTCCTTGACATACTTCGCTAGCCGTGGGAGAACATAGCGGGGTACAGCTGGGGCAGCGCAGTCCTGGCATAGACGTATCGACAGCTATGCGTTGCCTGCCGTCGCACCTCAGAACATGCGAACCTTGATGGTTGCTCCTACCTACTCCAGGTTTGGTATTGGGAATGATTGCCCGTTGGGAGGCCCCTTAATAATGGTTTACCGGTAAGTACTTCGATTCATTATATTCTTCCCGACAGTTAGATATGATGAGATTATTTGTTGTTAATTCATTATCGTGTTCAATGCAGCAATGGAACGGGCATGATACACTCCCTACAGCTCTGTATATCTGGACGGAAGCACAGTTAGTTAGAGGGAATGCGTGGCGCAAGTATAGGGAGTATACGCACGGTCTCGACGTCCTGACACAGCACCAGGTTACGCTCTCTATACTATCGTAGCAGTGTCTTCTTCGATGTACACTATATCACAACCTAACACAATTACGAAATTTCAGATGTTTTGGTGTCCTTGGGATTCTCCGGAGCTCCAGAGCTATCTGAGTCCTGGCACTAGGGACGAGTCACACGAGTATCGCTGCGACGTCCCTCTTATTTTCTTCCATGTGGTCGAGATTCACTTGCCCATCTGGGTCTGCAGACAGTTTGGAAGAATGACAAACTGTCCACCACCACTTTACTCCACCAATCAAGCATTGCACGGGTGCGTTATCGATTAATAACAATGCTACAGTTCAGCGGTGTGTTTGGTACAACTAACATCGTTTTGTTGCAGGTTTAACCGCAAGAAGAGGTACAAGACCAAGGATTGACGCGTGACACACAGCTCGTACATCCATTTGTGGCAGACCAGGGTACCACATGCGGTCTTTGCGGGTCCTCCACACGACCAACACACCTTCGACGAGTACCTGCGGTGGCTTCACAGGTCTACGAGGACACATATCAAGCCCCCGTACACTGACATGGCGATTGACGAGAACTCGGAGGAAGATGTCATCAAAGATGTGTACGACGTTACCACTAGTGAGGACACACAGCTACAGAGAGCCTCGCTTCAAAGATACGTGGTAAGATACTTAAATGGTACAATTTGTTACCCTTTTGGTATTAAGTATGTGTATTAAAACTGTCCAACTGCGTTTCTGTACCCAGGCGACACAATTGTCAAGGCTGTCCAACGAAGCAGCGTTCCGGCTTCACAAGTCTAGAGGGCAGGGGACAGGCGTTCTCGCGGCTTTTGTGGTGGTAAACATAAACTTGTCCTTTTCGAAAATATGCGTTTGGGTAATGAACTAACTTTAACGTCTATTTATGCAGAAGGTGAAGAAGAGCTGCAGGAAGCTAGCTCAGAAGTTGAGCTACATGGACACTCCTTATGAGGAACCGCCACTCCCCGCGCGGTCGGGTGGCACGTCTTCAGCCTCTTGAGGACACCAGCCGGCTCTTCTCAGCCGATGACGTAGGGTGCCACTTCCACGGTGCGTAAACCACCATATCATAGCGCTGGGAAGGACCCTGCAATCGAGGACGAGGAGGAGGACGATGACGACGATGACGAACCCCCGGGCTTCCGCGGACAGCACGATCAGTGGGACGAATGGCCGCAGGACGAGATCGGCATGTCTCAGCTAGGTGGTGCCCTATTTGGCACCCAAGGAGCCTCACAGGTACTAACAAAGATAGTTTGTTTCAATATGTAGGCTCCATGAACTAACGATCATAAAGAATTATAAGTAATCGTGCGTATCATATACCTACAGGGTACGAGCCGTATGCACCGTCGACGCGACCATACCGACGTTGGCTACACTTCCAATGTGTTGCCAACAAATCCGAAGAGACAGAGGCGTCCGAGAGATCCTTACACTCCTGAGTCTTAGTTTGTGAAGTCAAACGAATATTGGCATCCGAAACTTGCGGGGTTATTTGGTTATGTTATATCAAACTTATGTCAAAACAATGAATATGTTATGTGGCAGCTTGTCAACTTGCTTCTTATTCGTTTCTTTGAGTTGCGGCAGCACTGTCGGCGAGATTAAGTACCCTGCGTTCGGGAACCGATAGTCCCGGCGTATCTGGACGCCGGTGGCAATTTTTCGTAATTGATTAGTTAAAATGGTGTATAACTGTATTATGAAAGACGAAAAACTAATCATTGGCTTATCAAATTCTCTATTCGGCTGTGAAAAAAACTCAATAAAATACGGACGCGACGCGTTTTGATTCTACCATCCAGGTAGCCCAGGCCGGCGGCAGGCGCAGCGGCCAGGTGGTGTGGCTGCTCGTGCGGTATATTTGGTCCAGCCGCGCCACGCAACAGGGCGCGGCACTGCCGCGCCAGGGTCGATGGCGCGGCAGGACCTGCCACATCATCGGTCCCCCAGACCGGCCCACGCCACGTCAGCCTTGTGCAACGCCACCATGCATGGCGCGGCACAGGCATTTGGCCGCGCCAGGGCAATAGGCGCGGCCAAAAGTGTTAGTTTAAAAAAAACCCGCCAATGTTAGATTTAAAATTATATTAAAAAAAGGGTTAAAATTAAAAAAATGTTCTTGAAAAGGGCTCAGTTGTTTACTTTCTTGGCAACATCGCTGTCAAGACTCCAATCGTCATAGATTCCTGTAGTGCAGAAGTAGCAAAACTCGTTTATAATGTTAAGAAATTCTTGTTCAAAAAAAAAAAGAAGTGCTTCTATGCATGCTATCCTAGAGCAACGGCCTTCTATTACCTTTGGAAACACTTGGTGGTTTCCACTAAAAATAGCTATTTTGTTAAGATGGATTAACAATTGGAAATTTGGAACCTTTGCATGAACAATAGTAGTAGATATTTTGTGAGAAAAAGAAACCGTCATCAGAAAGACATCATAACTGAAATAAACAGCATGAAACAGTGCAGAAACAATATGCATACTTCAATTAAACACGCCTCCCCAGGCATTAAATTGCCAATCAATTCCTGCTATAGTTTGTTTTGCGATTCCTGAATTAGATAAACTAAAAACCAGGAACACTGTCAGCAAGTAAAAACAACGGACTGAAAATGAGAAAAGAAGACCAAGATTTAAGTGGCGCACAGTGGGTCCCATGTCGCGGAACCAGGAATCATTCATGCTCATCTCAACCACCCTGATGTTGGTCTGATGTTCCATCAGCTCGTGGACTTTGGGGTACTACCAGAGACAAAAATGTGTGAATACCGCTGTTACTGTACCATGTATGGCAATGAAGTAGTCCACAATACAGTTGAAACTGAAATGAGGCAGAGATGAGACTATCTGATACCTGCTTGGCACTTGCACATAACGTGACGTGTTCAAACTTTGAAATGGCAATTGCAGTTCTAGCAAATACCTCTTGAGCTGAACCAGCATTCTCCCTCCAGTTATCTGGACGCTCCTGGCATTCAAAAGAAATTTGAAAATGTTTATTATGATAATGCACTTGGAAATGTTCACGGGAGTCTTATGAGCACATTCATATACATAGTTAGTAGTGGAAGACAAAAGGGAGCATGAATTATTAGGACCATCTTATACTATACTCGCACGTTCTCTTTGGTACGATGAACATCATGTTCAGTTTAGTATATAATACTATTGGCAAAGTTGCAGGATCAGGTTATTTATGTATTCCCATAGGCCAACATCGATAGATTAGGATATAGTAGATTGCACATCAGAGTTGGTGTGCGCTTAAGAAAGAAGAAACCAATCACGTCCTTCGAATTCAGGATAGTAAAATCTGGCTACTCCGGTTTACGGCTCAAGGTTCCAAGAACAAAATATTCAGATTCCAACTTCACACAGCAATGGCAATTGACCAGTGGATCCGTCTCCTGAGACGCTAACTGCTCCCAGCAACATGCGAGTTGGAATATACGGGTGCCAATTCTATTTACAACAGAAAAAAATCGACTGATTCGTTTCGCAGTTCAAGGAAGAGAAGCCTAGGACCATACAATTCGCAGAGCACTGCGGCCGCACATGATCGATCCAGACTATCCAGTTCATCCAGACTGAACCTCTGCTCTGAACTGATAGACGGCAAGACAAGAAAATAGCTTAAGTCTTGGTGGCGCAAAAGCAGTTGGAAAGAATCATCCTACTTTTGATTTCTTTTCCTAAAAGCACGTCTCATGTTCCGAAAAATGCGAGAGAAATTCCTCGCAAAAAGCTGCGAGAAATCGCACGCGCAGCACTCAGTCTCATGACCCTGAACCACGACCCCACAAGCAAGCAAACCATTTCCCAACCAAACATTTGACGCACTGTCGAGATCAAAAATCAGCCATTTCCCAACCAAACATCTGACGCACTGTCGAGATCAGAATCAGATTCCTGCGTCACAAGCACACGGATGGCTGCAACTGCAACCCCGTAGCACGGAGCCCCAAAATGAAAGCACGAAGAACATGGAAGGAGCAACATGAACATGAGAGGCGAATCGGAGAGGGAGAAGCAGGGAGGGAGGGAGGGGGGAGAGTACGTACGGGCCATCCCATCCAGCACTGTTCATGCGGCTCCCACTCCGCCGGCATCCGGAAGCCCATCTTGGCCAGGCCCCCTCGAGGACCTTCGACATCTCCGCTCCTCTCTAAACCCTGGAATCGGCCGCCTCGACTGATCTGCCGCTGGGCGGGTGCTCGCCTGCTCCGTGCTCCCGCGGGCCGCTTTTATATAGCGCGGCCTGACAGGAAGACGGAGGAGGAGGATTTGGTGGAGGAGAGGATCGGGAGGCGCGTGACGGCGTTGCCCCCGGCGATGCCGATGCGCCTGGGCGTTTTCTGCTGCGCCGCGCCGCAGCCTCACTGGCCGGTGGGGCCGCAGCTGAGAGACGGGCGCTTGGTCAGGCCGCGAGCCCCAACGGTGCAGGGAATCCGACGGACTCAAGAGAGGCAGCGATAGAGATGGGCAAGTGAATCTCACACTGGCCCGTGGGACCGATGCCGCGAAGATACGCCTGTGAGTAGAGCTGTGACTACTGCAGTGCTGCCTGCAGAGGAGGATGAATCCAACCAGGGCCCACCGGTCAGGCCGCCTGTCTGCGCGACACTTGCCAACTGCAAGGCACAAGCCGACACAGAGGGCAAGGAAAGCTGATTGGTTGTTCACCTCAAGTCCTCAACCTGTTTGCCCAGCAAGCTTGCTCACCTGGGCAAGGAAATACTTGCCAACGAAGGCAAGCCAAATCGGCTCGTCGCCTGGGCAAGGCCGCCATTGAATCGAAGTCCTCAGCCACCCAAATCAGCCTCCACTGCCACCGAATCGGCCTGTGTCACCGTTGAATTAGCCTCTACCCTGCAGAATCGATCTCCGATCCTTTGTCGCCGAATTAGAGTCTGAATCGGCTTCTAAAATGACATCAGCGTTACTGTTGAGGGCTAACGGTGTTAAACATAAGGTAAAAAGACCATATTGCTCCTCTGAATGTATGGTCGGATATATGAAGTTTGAGTAGATATATATGCACGGACCAGACAATATTTTTTGATACACAAAATACAATGGACAACCATAACAAATATATACAGGAGCTTTAAGATAGCAATTAAGATCAACAATTCACACGAGCTTAGAATTAGAACAAGTGCATACATAGGTTCGCTACAAATGGGTTTTCCATACATAAATAAGTTGGACACAAGTTTTAAAGTTCACACATACACAGCGTCTAAAACTCATGTCACAACTTCATAAATAGTGTTAGGATATTCATATTGAGATCACAGGCTAAGCCTACTTTTACTTCTTGTGCCATTGCAGGGCTGGCGAGGGCTATGTTCTGCATCTTGTGGCTGTTCTTGGGCTGTCAAATGGCACAATATCAATCTTTGCACCTCCTCTAGCAACATCTTTGCTGTTCGCTTTGGTCTTCATATTCTTTTTGGCATTTGCCTTCACAATTTTTGTTGCATTGACCTTCACAGGAAACTCAACAGAAAATGATTCGGGCTGATTTGAACCACCAATTTTTTTTTTAGAAACACCTACAAATATGTATGTATCAAAGATTATCCGGTGCGAAATGCAAAAAACTTTGGGCTGATCGGGAGTTGGACCAAATTCAAACACGTCTCATCCATACCGGGCTGGTCGCCTGGCCCAAGCTGGACCTTCACCCGTAACCACACAGCCCATGGATCAGCCGAACCAAGAAGAGCCCACGGCGACCAATTTCTTCTTCCCGACAAAAAAAAAAAAAAAAAAAATCTCCTCGGCCATATGCCCGTATCCGTCGATCAATCGCCAAGCAGAGCAATCTCAGAATTCGGACATCACACGAGCACACGCTGCAGAACCCAATCGAGAGTGAATTTTTTTTAACACTTTTTCTAAACTAATTTTAAATTTAACACTGTTTTTTTCTCCAAGACTAACATTTTTGGCCGCGCCTATTGCCGCCATGCATGGTGGCGCGGCGGGGGGACGACATGGCGTCGTCGTGGCAGGGTCTGCCGCGCCACTCATCTTGACGCGGCTGTGACGTGCCAGCGCTGGTGGCGCGGTAAGGCCTAGTAAAAGCCCACGACGCCTCCACTGCGCCTGCCCTCGCCCTCGAGCCCAGCGCACTCCGCCGCCGCCGCCAGGGGCCGCCGTCGTCGCCCCCGGCTAGCCGACCGCCAAGCGCCGCCGCCTCGCCAGTGTTGTGGCGCCAGCGTCGCCAGTCGGCGAGGCCGCCAGCGGCCATCTCTTTCGGCTCGGTCCATATCAAAGTAGCTCCATCTCTCGATTTCTTGTTATTATGAATGTTATTTTAGTTAGGGTTAGTGATTTAGAATAGTTAGGTTAGTGAATTTGTTTATTTAGGTAGGTAGTTTTTAGGGTTTAGGTTGTGTGTTGTAGTATAGTTAAGGTTTGGTTAGGTAGTTAGGGTTTAGGTTACTGTTAGTTAGGACTTTAGGGTTTAGGGATTGGTTAGGTATTTATTATTTAGATAGTTTGTAGTAGTAAAGGTTGTCAGTATAGATACTAGTTTTTAAGTGTCGGTATTTAGTAGTGCGTGGCACGGTGATTTGGATGACTTGATGAAGTTTCGTCAAATGTTTATTTTTCTAGTGAAGTTGTTTAATATATCTGTTAATGTTACTTTGATTATATAATGTGCTTTCATATTGTGTTCGTATTGCATAACAAATAGTTCAAAATTTGCAATGCTACATAATGTTAATTTGAATATTGTTAATCTGAATACTCTAACCCTTTGTTTATCAATTTATAACAGGATGGCCCCTCCCACGCAGCACCAGTTGTACCCCCTTCTTGAGGTGGAGTACGACGACCCGCACCGAGCACACTTCTTGACTGACACCGACGCAGAGGTGCCATTGCCTCCTTTGAGGCCCCGCACGCACACCTAGAGCGCACTAGTGGGGGCAAGCGTTACGCGCCGTACATACGGCAGTGCCGGCTTCCTCGAGCTTGTTCATGTTGTCAACTATGGTCTTTCGTCTCTTGACCCAGCACTACTTACGACGTGTCGTCTTCCTTGAGCTTGTCTCTTTACTATGATACATGTGTCTTGTTCGATGTACACTATATCAAAATCTAACTCAATTACGAAATGTTCAGGCGCATTGGTGTCCTTGGGATGCTCCGGAGCTCTAGGACTATCTGAGTCCTGTCACTAGGGATGAGTCAGATGAGTATCGCTGCAACGTCCCTCTTATTTTCTTCCACGTGGTCGAGATTCACTTGCCCATCAGGGTTTATAGGTAGTTTGGAAGAATGATAGGCTATCCACCACCGTTTTACTCCACCAACCAAGAATTACATGGGTATGTTATCGATTAATAACAAAGCTACAATTCAGAGGCGTGTATGGTACAACTAACAATCGTTGTATTGCAGTTATGACCATAGGAAGAGGTATAAGACCAAGGATTGACGCGTGGCACAACGCGCACATCCAGTTGTGGCAGACCAAGGACCGATAGCTGGTCGATGCGAGTTCCCCCCACGACTAGCACACCTTCGAGAAGTACCTACGGTGGCTTCACAGGTCTACTAGGACATATATCAAGCCCCCGTACACTAAGGAGGCGATTGACGAGGACGACGAGGAAAATGTGATCGAAGATGTGTACGACGTTGCCACTAGGAACGACACACAACTACAGAGAGCACTGCTTCAAAGATACATGGTGTCGGGGACCTAATACCGAGGTATCCAATGAGGATGAAACTAATAACCATCGAACGTTGACGCTTTCAGGTCAGACAAGAACGCTACTACGCTTCTTAGCCCGAACGATAGAAGCTTGGTTCCTGCCTCGCCCGACCCCCGAGGGCTAGACTCCGCCTCGCCCGATGGCTGAGGGCTTGGCTCCACCTCGCTCGAATGTCCGAGGGCGGGCTTTGCCTCGCCCGATGACTGAGGGTAGGCTCCACCTCACCCAACGTCCAAGGGCTAGCTCCGCCTCGCCCCGACGGCTGAGGGTAGGCTCCGCCTCGCCCGATGACTTTACCCTGCTCCTTCATGATGATGAGCATAGGGTACGATAGGATATTCAAGTCAACCACTAGTACCGAGGTCCATGCCCTGCACGCCTGCAGGAAGGTACTATCAGGATACGATGGAACGGGCGCTTTAAGCCTTTTCCGACCTAACTAGAGCCCGAACAGTGTTGTAGGCGTTGACTTTTGTCCTACAGTGTTGTAGGCGCCGCCATCAGCCCTCGGACGTGGATACTAACATAGGCATATGACAACCACTACAATCTAAGGAGGAACTCACATCATCTACAGTAATAGGTGTATAGTCATTTCCCCGTCTACTTCCTGTAGAGTCATGGCTCGATGTCCTGACACACCGCACCATCCACCGAGGAAGGATAGGACATGACCACTCGCTGAGATGAAGCCAGAGTCTGACCCTATTAGGATCAATGAAACATGCTATCCCTAGCATGGTCTGCCATGTCAGCAGGGCAGGCTCAAGGGAAAAGGAAGACCCAGCACCCTCGAAGGACCTTCTCTACCTTTGGTTTTTTTCTCTTTCTCCCATCTGTAGCCCTTGCTCCCCCCCTTAGTCTATAAAAGGAAGGGTAGGACGCCCCACTAGAGGGATGGATCGATTCCACACACAACACATAGTCAAGCAGCAATCAAGCTCTTGGCGTCCTTTTGACCTTTCTATCAGAGACTTAGGACCTATCCCTCTCTCGACCGTTTGTACCCCCTACTATGAATCTTTTTCGGTACTAATAATATGAGCAGCAGCAAACTGGATGTAGGGACATTCTGCCCAAACTAGTATAAACCTTGTGTCTTTTAGTACACCATTCGAGCCTAACGCGCAACAATTATAAATTTACTACTTGGTGTTTGTTTGAAACATCGATAGTTGGTGTGTCGGGTAGGGGCCTTTGCTCATTCCAAATCAAGCCTTGGATGGCTAACCATGCAATCAGCTAGGTTTCGGGCGCACACATGCGTTTCGGTGACCTAGACTTCATCGTCATGGTGGGTGGAGAGTTGGCGTTGGCCCACGCCGCCATGCAATCTCTCCCCTCCATCGGCTTCAACTATGGGAGGCTTGAGCACCAGCCTGATGTCTCCCTTAGACCTCAGCCATCTAGGGAGGACCCGCGCTGCCTCACCCTCTCTCTAAAACACTCCGCATGGAGCACCCTAACGACGCTTCTGATCGGTCTTCGCAACACCGCGGCGACCATTAGCCACCTTGTGGCTTAGCGCATGACCCCGTACCCCACGAACAACGAGTTCATGGGGATGATCGAAAGTGTCACGGAATCCCTCCACGGCCTCCTTACAGAGGAGCCAGGGTCAGACTCTGGCTCTGACTCCAGCAGGGGGAGCCATCATCCCTCCCGAGACTGTTTCATGGCGGGTACCCCCGAGGGACACGCCGAGAGTATCTCTGTAGAGGAGGCTACCCCAGCAGGCAACCCCAACAATGGAACCGAAGGGGGGACAGTGACCCCACCTCATGTAGGGGTGGAGCAGCTAAGAGCCCAAAAGCAGGAGATCGATGAAGCCGGACTCGTGCTTATGCGGGAATACACGGAGGTCGATCGGGAGATCGAACGCTACGGAGACGGTGGGCGCACATGAGTCGTGCCCCGTGATGTGAATCAAAGGATCATCACCAACGATGAAACCCTTCCTCGCTTCGCTCGGGCAAGCCAGAACATCGCTGGCGCAACGGCCTTGCTCCATTCCTTCCAAAGGCCACAATGCCCGAGGATCGTCGGGCCCACCACAAAATTCGCACGCTACTTGAGCGTGCGGCGGTGCAGCAGGTGAAGAGCTCATTGTCTCAGCGACACGAGCTCGACACCAGCCAGCGCATGCCCTCGATGCGTCCTACATGGGATGCATCAGTCCACTAGGCACCACAAGGTGACAGGCAGCGCGCTATGGCCCAGATACATCAATGTCTTGGCTGTAACCACGATGCACACAGCACCCTCGATGCCCACAGATGTACCTACAGCGACCCAAGAGAAGGAGCCCACCGCGGCTATCATCCTCAGTCGTGGTGGATGCTACGATAGCGGCGAGGATCAGAGCCCGAGCCCTAGCCTGCTAGGCTCTCAGGCCTTTCAGCCAGCACATCCTCAACACTACTTTCCTGCTAAGGTATCGACCACCTACCAATATCCCTAAATACTCTAGGGGAGATAAACCTTGGACTTTGGCTCGAAGACTATCGGCTTGCCTGTCAAGCCAGTGGTGTGGATAATGACGACTTCATTATCTGCAACCTTCCACTATTCTTGGTTGATTCAGTATGAGCGTGGTTGGAGCACCTGCCATCCAACGCAATCTAGAGTTGGGCGGATTTGAAGAAGATCTTTATGAGAAACTTCCAGGGCACATACAAGCGCCCTAGGAACCCATGGGACCTTAAGAACTACCATCAGAAGGCCAGTGAGACCCTTTGAGGGTACATCTGGTGCTTCTCCTGATAGTGCAATGAGCTTCCTAACATCGTCGACTGCCAACATGATAGGAGCCTTCCTTTTCGGGACGACCTATAAGTCTTTAGTTCATAAGCTTAGGATGTAAGGGCCCACAAACCACCAAGGAACTTCTAGACATCGCCACCAGCCATGCCTTAGGAGAAGAGGTAGTCAGAGCTATCTTCGATCGCCTCGAGGGCAAGGCAAGGCAAGATGAGGGTGCCGGCGAAGGCACCTCAAATCGTTCCACCAAAAGGAAGAATAAGAAGCAACGACGCGAGGACTCTCTCATGGCCGGTGCTGACCGTAAAGGTGGCTGGAAGCCTACGGATGGCACTCTAAACCACTTCGAAAAATTACTCAAGGGGCCATGCCCGAACCACGCCTTTCCTGTTAAGCATCTGCTCAAGGACTGTAGCCTCATGTAGCGGTTCTTGTCTAGAGGCTCCAACAAAGGGGAGCAAGGGAAAGACCCTCCCCCCTACTACGGATGACCTCAAGGAGAAGGACGATAACTTTCTAATGCTGGACGGCTACCTTATGATCTTTGGAGGATTAGCGGCTTATGACTCCAAACGCCGTCAGAAGGTCGCACGCTATGAAGTCTACATGGGCCAACCGGCCACACCTCCCTTCCTCCGGTGGTCGAAGTCCGCCAGAACCTTCGATTAGACCGACCATCTGAATATCGTCCCCTAGCCGAGGAGAAATCCACTTGTGGTTGACCTAATGGTCGGCCCAAAGCGACTCACCAAAGTGCTAATGGTCGGGGGCAGTGGCCTCAACATCATGTACGCTAAGACGCTCGATGAGATAGGCATCGACCGGACGTGCCTCCGCCCAACCCGAGCACCTTTCCATGGCATTATGCCTAGGGAAGCAAGCCATGCCACTCGAGCAGATCAATCTGCCCATTACCTTTGGGGATCAGTTTAATTATAGGACTGAGACCCTCACCTTCGAGGTGGTTGGGTTCCCTAGAACCTTCCACGCCATCCTGGGACGACCATGCTACGCAAAGTTCATGGCCGTCCCCAACTACACATACCTTAAGCTGAAGATGTCAAGCCGCCATGGGGTCATCACTGTCGACACCTCCTTCCAGCACGCCTACGAGTGCGAGGTCGAGTGTTGCGGCCACGCCACAGCAATCGTTACCTCCGAGGAACTCGCCACCCTCAAGGAGGAGGTAGCCGAAGAAGTGCCCGACGCCAAGAAGTTGATCGGGTCGTTCTAATCAATAGAGGGCTCTAAGGAAGTCCTCATAAATCCCAACAGCTCTGAGGGTAAAACGGTACGCATTGGTACCACACTTTCCTCCAAATAGGAAAGCGTGCTCATCGACTTCCTCTACGACAATAAAGACATCTTTGCGTGGAAACCCTTGAATATATCAGGCATTCCGAGGGAGGTCACCAAGCATACCTTGAAAATCCATCCAGGCTCTAGGCCAGTGAAGCAATGCTTGCATCACTTCGATGAAGAGAAACATAGGGCCATCGACAAAGAAGTAGCCAAACTTTCGGCGGCCAGATTCATCAGAGAAGTACACCACCTAGAGTGGTTAGCTAATCCCTGTTCTTGTACGAAAGAAGAGCGGGAAATAGAAGGATGTGTGTTGACTATATGGGCCTCAACAAGGCGTGCCCAAAGGATCTGTTCCCTTTGCCATGCATAGACCAAATAGTCGAGTCTACCTTGGGGTGTGAAACCCTCTGCTTCCTTGATGCGTACTCCGACTACCATCAAATTGTGATGAAAGAGTTTGACCAGCTCGTGACATCTTTCATTATCCCCTTTGGATCGTTCTGCTACATCTCAATATTGTTTGGTCTAAAGAATGCTGGGGCTATGTACTAGCGCTGTATGCTCAAATGCTTCGGGGACCTCATCGGGTGGACTATCGAGGCCTACGTTGATGACATTGTGGTTAAGTCCAAGCAGGGATGACCATCTTGTTACCGATCTTGAGCAAACCTTTGCAAAACTTCGAGCGAATAGCATCAATCTCAATCCTGAGAAATGTCTTTTTGAGGTCCTGAGGGGCATGCTGCTCGGCTTCATCGTCTCCGAGCATGGCATCGAAGGCAACCCAAAGAAGATCTCAGCCATCACAAGGATGGGCCCAATTCAGAACATAAAGGGGGTTCAGCAAATCACAGGGTGCCTTGCCGCCCTCAGCCGATTCATCTCAGCGCCTCAACGAATGAGGTCTCCCCCCTTTATCTACTCTTGAAGAAAGCCGACCGCTTTGAGTAGACGTCTGAGGTCTAGGAGGCACTTGACATGGTTCAAACTGCTTCTGACAAGGCCCTCGATCCTAGTTCCTCCAAGCGACTGGAGAATCCCTCCTGCCATACATAGCGGCCACCATGCAAGTGGTTAGCGTCGCCCTAGTAGTAGAGCGGGAGGAAGAGGGGCATGCCCTCAGGGTGTAGCGCCCCGTGTACTTCACCAGCGAAGTACTATCTACTCCAAGACCTGCTACTCCTAAATCTAGAAGCTCCTATATGTCAGTCCTCATCACTAAGAGGAAGCTACTCCACTACTTCGAGTCACATATTGTGATGGTTGTAACGTCATTCCCCCTTGGCGAGGTCGTCCAGAGCCAGGATGCCACAGGAAGAACCACAAAGTGGGCACTTGAGTTGATGGATCAAGGCATCACATATGCCTCTCGAATGGTGATCAAGTCCCATGTATTGGCTGACTTCATCGCGGAATGGACCGAGGTCTAGACACCATCGGTGGTCGTCGATCAAGAGTACTAGACGATGTACTTCGACGGATTGCTGATGAAGAAGGGTGTCGGCGCAGGGTTGGTCTTTGTATCACCCCTCAAGGTCTGCATGAGGTACATGGTTTGGCTCCATTTCCCCTCATCAAATAATGTGGCTGAGTATGAAGCGCTCAACAATAGCCTACGAATTGCCATCAAGTTGCGCATCCGACGCATCGACATCCGAGGCGACTCCCAGCTGGTCGTCAACCAAGTCATGAAGGAGTCGAGCTACCATGACACCAAGATAGCTACATACTACCAAGAAGTCCGATGGCTAGAGGACAAATTCGATGGCCTTGAACTCTATCACATCCCAAGGCGCCTCAACGAGGCGGCCGATGCACTTGCAAAAGCGACATCCGGTCGAGAGCCGATGCCAATGGGCATCTTCGCCAGCGACCAACACAAACCCTCAGGTGCACTACAAAGGGTTAGAGCGGGCTGATGATGGCCCATCTGGTCTAGCCTCGAGGGCTTACCTAATCGACGGCTCCGTATGGCCCCGAGGTCATGGAACTTGATGAGGATCTAGCGATAGAACTCAACCCTCTGATTGACTGGAGAACACTCTACCTCGACTACTTCCTCCATGACACACTACTAATGGACAAGACGGAAGCTCGATGGCTCGTACGTCATGCCAAGTCCTTCGTTTTTATAGAGGGTGAACTCTACAAACATAGCCACACCGGAATCCTATAGCTCTGTATCCCCATTGAACAAGGGAAGCTTCTGCTAAGCGATATCCACGGTGGGATCTATGGCCACCACGCTTCGCCTAGAACCCTGGTTGGAAACGCATTCTGCTAGGGCTTCTACTAGCCCACTATAGTAGCCGACGCTAAGTAGATCATACGCACCTGTGAAGGGTGCTAGTACTATGCTCGATAAACTCACCTCCCGACCTAGGCACTCCAGATGATCCCCATCACATGGCCCTTCGTGGTCTAGGGGCTTGATCTAGTTGGGCCTCTCAAGAAGGCGCTCGGGGGTTACACCCACTTGCTTGTCACCATAGATAAGTTCACAAAATGGATCGAAGCTCGACTGATCTCTATGATCAAGTCCGAGCAAGCCGTGCTGTTCTTCCTTGACATCATCCATTATTTTGGAGTACCAAACTCCATCATCATGGGCAATGGCACACAGTTCACCGACAAGAAATTCTTTCAATTCTGCAATTAACAACACATCCGAGTCGATTGGGCTACCATCACGCACCCCCAAATGAATGGGCAGGTTGAGGGCGCAAACGTCATGCTCCTATAGGGCCTCAAGCCTAGGATCTTCAACTGAGTGAACAAGTTTGGCGTATGTTGGGTCACCGAGCTCCTTGCGGTGCCCTGGAGCCTAAGGACAACTCCCAGCCGAGCCACCGGCTATATGCCTTTCTTCATGGTCTACAGTTCCGAGGCCATCCTCCCAACCGAGCTCAACTATGGAGCGCTAAGAATCAGAGCATACGACAAATAGGAAGCCGAGGCATCCCACGAAGACGCCATGGACCAGCTAGACGAAGCCCACGACATCGCCCTCCTCCGTTCGGCCAAGTACCAGCAGGCGCCATGATGGTACCACAACCAACGGGTGTAGGACCGAGCCTTCAATGTCGAGGACCTAGTTCTCTGCCTCGTGCAGAGCAACAAGGACCGTCACAAGCTCTCCTTACCCTGGGAGGGGCCATATGTCGTTGTGGAAGTACTCTGGCTAGGCGCATATAAGTTGAAAACCATCGACGCTGAGGTCTTCACCAACGCTTGGAACATTGAGCAGCTATGTCATTTTTACCCTTAAATAAACGCATACCTTTTGCTTATCAGTTTTTATCTTCAATAAATCCCCGATCTTTAGTGACATCCGACCCCTGCAAAGTGCGAAGGGTTGAACCTCACTCGGGGGCTGATATAAGTATGTTTATCTCACAAACACTCTCTATATTATCTTGCAAACATTCTTTGTGTTTTCCTTCTTTTCTCATGGTAAGTCCTAAAGGCTAGAATTTCAGGAACAAAATCTGAGTATAACTGGTAGGACTACGGGAAACCCATGGCCCAGCAGCTACAACCTCCTTGCTCACCAACATGATTAGAATTGATTCACCCGCACACCGAGTTTTTTGCGACCTTAACTAAGGGAAGGGTCGGAAGGCACCAAACCTCTTTTACAAAAAGAGAGAGAAGAGCTAAAAAGTTGTTTGCCGTAATGAAAGTCAAAAACTTATTCATTTTTCACACAAATTCATTGCTTACAAAGTGATTTCATCATGAAAAGGACTAATGTATTCATAAGTATAAAAGACTGTTCACTTGGGGGTTCCCCCACAACTTATTCGATTACAGTTTCTGACCAGTTCTACTATGGGCACTACTACAGTCGCTGTGCCACGCTCTCCATCAACGACGTCCTACCGCTCCATGGGATCCTCGAGGGCGCCATCACCTACAACATTGAGCACCATGTCGGCGACTATGGTGCCTTCGCCAGGGCGTTCAAGGACTATGCCATCGTGATCAGCTGCAACCCTAACAACGGCACCTAGACAGGGGGCGCTCCTCGCCGAAGAAAGGCCACCATAGCTAATGGATGTCTCTGACATCTCATCAAGCTTCATGAACTGGCCGATCTAAGCAGCAGCAAGGGCGCACCCCCCTATCGATGCAGTCCTAGATGGCTTCTCCACCAACAAAGCTCGCCTGAAGAAGGTTCGCCGAAAGAAGTCCCCATACGGCTCCATTCCGATGAAGGCCTCACGGACGACGGCAAAGCCGACGATGCTCAGCACCCTCTAGTGCGCCTCCTCCTTCGGTAGCAGCGGCTCCTTCTCAACAAAGGTGGCTAGCACCATCTCATATATGTTGGATGACCTCTAGCTTAACATCACACTCTGGATTTATGAACGGGTCTATGAGTTTTCCTCTCCCTCGCATTACCCTCTCTCACTTAGGAATCGCTTGCGACAAATGAACGCATTCGGCGAGAAGGAGAAAGGAGGATAGGTAGCAGCTCAGAAATAGGCGAAGGAATGGGACAAGAACTCCTCTCCCCCTCCCTATTTAAGGAAGAGGCAGTGGCAGCTGAGGAAAGGCAAAAGGTTGGGACAAAAAACTCTCTTCCTTCCCCTATTCAATGTAGATGGAAAATCGATGCTGACGAGAATCCAAGGGGACACGCCTAGGACCGACGGGATGTCGCCCGGTCAAACAGGACATTGCCTGGGCATGGCCCACCACTACCATGCACCGAACACAAGAATCAGGGCACACCCACATGCAGACGACTCTTCGCTTCCCTAGGCAGGACCTGGAAGGACCCAATGATGGAACCCCCATCAAGGGGGCCCAATGGGCCTCCTAGGTTGATCGGACGGCCCAAGTAAAATGATGAACGAACGACCACCGAAAGATAAGCACCTCTGTTTACTTACTTTGTGTGTTAATCTCTTTATCGAGCCCCTAACCCTAGCAACGGTAGGAGCATGGATATGGCTCGAGGGCTGTCGAGAGTGTCTACTTGTCTAGACATCCTCTTCGCCTGACCCCTCCTTACATTTAAAACCAGAGACACGGTGTGTGGGTGTAAAACTTTGAGTAAAGCTGGACGAGCCGCTAGACCCTACTGCCCTAGCGGCTATAGTGTTTTTGTTCACCAGCATAATTGAATTTACAGTTCCTCGTACCCCAAGCTTTAGCACCCGCCTTCTCAAGAAGGGTTCAGAGGGATCTGCCTACAGAATCTCCTTCAAGGAGAAGCTGTTAGGTCACCTAAAGTTAATTGAACAGCTCGAATAACCACCGAGAGACAGAAACAAAAAATTGCGATGCTCGTGCAGGTCACGTCGACCCTAGTCGCAAACGTCGAACCCTGAACCCCGCACGAACATGTCTGATAAGAGCTTCTCGTTGCTCATGCCACCAAGGTAACATCACCGACCCTCGCTTTTGTTTCAATTAAATCATACATTAAACCCATACATCCAAACGTTGCATATGCGATCGTCGCATCTCAACGCTTCGTGTCGCACCACGAAGTGGCACCTGGCTCATTCGATATGAGTGGCAACTGATCAAGGTTCGAAGGTCGGCCCGCAAAGGGCTCGAGGTCACCTCGCATCAAAGAGAGCCAGGGGAGAAAAATTGAGAGGAGCCCCAGCGGCCTTGCCCGACCCCGCTCAAAAGCAGACAGAGACATCTTGACCTTTCTTGTTCGATTCTAACCTTGAGCCAAACCCATAGAATCTCCATCGAGGAGAGGCCAACAGGCCACCTGAGCCAATCAAATGGCTCAGGCATCTACTGAGAGGCATGTTAAGAAGTAGTGGAATGCCACATGAGGGCTCTACTGACCTGTCAGCTAATGATGGATCCAGATTCCATACAAACATACCCGTTAGTAAGCACATTGAGCGTGACACTCGAGCCATCGAGGCAAGTGCCGTCAACTCAACCCCTCTAGTTGCGGAAACTAAGAATGGGGTCACCCACAAAACACAGCCAACCCCTATCAGACCCCAAGGGGCTCGAGGGCTCGAGCCGCTCGATCCAAGATTGAGAGACCGAGGTTCGAAGGCTGGCCCACGAAGGGTCTGAGGCCGCCTCACGTCAAACAAGAGCTAGGGGAGAAAACGTAGATGAGCCTCAATGGCCTTTGCCCAACCTGCATTGAGGCGTATAGGGTCGTCTCAACCTTCTAGTTCAATCTGGCCTATTAGGCTAGCCCATAGAATCCCCATTGAGGGGGAATCTGTTGGAAGGCAGGTCAAGGAGCAATGGAACACCACCCGAGGGCTTTGCTGACTCTGTCACAAAGCAACAGGATCAGATTCTGTTCGAACATCCTCGTTAGTGAGCTCATCAAGCACGTCACTCGAGCCATTGAGGTAAGTGATGCCACCTCAATCCCTCTAGTTGTGAAACTGCGGATGGGGCGATAGTCACAAAATGAGTCGACCCTTGACCTAATCCCTGCCACACGTGGGGGCTCAGGGAAGGCTGGGCTAGCAATGAGACCAAATGCATGGTCATGGAACGATCGCCAAAATCCTAAGTAAGGGGTACGTGCAAATATAAGAGTAGGTTTGCTACCCTTGCTTCAATCTCTAATAACATCCGGCCCCAGCGACCGCAAGGGGTCGAATCTCACTCGGGGGCTGATAAAGGTATAATTACCTCCTTTTTTCAAAATAGTCATTGCATCAAACCTTTTCCTCGCGTTAAGGTTAGCGGCAAGGTTTGTGGGAGTAGATAAATGAGCATGCCTGGTAAGACTACAAACATCCCACGCCCCGATAGCTACAGTAACTTTGCTCACCAGCATAATCAAAATTTCCCCCTTATACACCTCGGCCCCTATGGTCTTAATGAATGGAAGGGTCAGATTGCATAAACCTTTTTTTTATTGCAAAAGGGAAGAAAGTAAGCTCAAACGAACGAAACAAAATTGCAAAACGAAATTAAAAAAATATGTTTTTGGACACAAAAGTACCAACACATGTCCACATAGTACAGATAAATGTTTATCAAACTTATTCAACTAACTACTTCCTTAGAGGGAGAACTATGTCTTTTAGCCTATTCGCCAGGTTCTGTGCAATAGGAGTCACCACCTTCTAAATCTCATCCAGCTCAGAGTTTGCATAGCCAAACGCGAAGCCAAGGCTCATTGCCTCCAAGTTGATTTCCTGATCATAATGAGAGCGGGCAATAGCAAAGGCTTGGGTGATCCCAGTGTGAAAGGCGTTCTCCTCAAGCTGGCACACCAGCGCCATGATATCTATGGCATGGCCCGCAATTGAGCCAGTTTCCTCCAGCCGCGCCACCCTAGGTCATCAAAGACCACCCCAACGGCGACGCGTAGAAGATCATGCTCATCACTCTTGGCCTAAAGAATCCCCCGCACCTCGGCAAGCTCTGTACCTAGCTCGACAGAGATGCTCTCGGCCTCCAACCCTTGGGTCACTGTGGCTCCAAGATCCACCTGGAGGGAGCTAACCACCTAACACGCCTCGTCGCGCTCTTGAACATCCTAGTCACGCTCCTCGCGGACCGTGCCGCACTCTGAGCGAAGTCTTTCTACGGTCTGGCATAGCTTGTCTCACTCCCTGCGTAGCTGGGCGATCACCTCGGCATCCTGATTCACCCTCTACTGTAGGCCCACAGACCTGTCCTTAGCTTCCAGCTTGAGATCCTGCTCCCTCTCTAGCTCTTCTAGGAGCTTAATGGCCTGCTGGCTAGCCTTGGCGTCCTTCTAGAGCAGCTCATCCCACTCCTTTCAGACCCTAGTAGCCTCCTCCTCGTCCTGTTGCACGCTCGTCGACAGATCTTGGAACATCCCATGGATCTCCTCCATGCCCGACGTGCCTTGGCTTCCTGCTATTGGGTGGCAGCAAGCTAGGCACTCACATCTTTGCATAGCCTAGCCTCCTAGGTGAGGCGGTCCTATTCCACCTTCTGCTCATGGAGGAACTGGGACTTCTCCTAGCTACGAGTAATGAGGGACTGAAAAGAAGACCAGTGTCAAAAATATAAAAATACATGAAGAAAGAAGAAATCGAGGGGAAGATCAAGCAAATACCCGGCTAGTGGGAACGATGATGTCACACAGGATGCCCCTGGCCTGGCTCAAGGCATCCATCATAGTTAAGAACCCAATGTCAAGACTCTCCCGCTCTATGCTCTTGGTAGCATCATCGAGCGAGAAGAGAGTCGATGTTGGGTCCTAAGGAGCCATCCACTAGAGCGGTGGCTCACCCCACGCGGGTGAGCGGCTGCCCCCCGACATCAGGGCTGAGGGTGACCCTCTTGATCCTCTCCACCACCACCACAATGCCCGGGGTACCCTCCGGCTGTGTCCTCCTCCGTCTGGCCTGCCTCGGGTGCCACCGTCTGGGCCACTGGTGGCACGGATTGCATCGCTCCCTTAGACACCATTATGGCTGCGTTCGGCTGCGCCTGGCTTGTCACGATCATGGCCATCTCCGCTTGCGATGCCGGGGCCTCGACTTGTGGTGCCACGCCCACCATAGAGGGCACCACAAGCGCTGGCGGTAGCTCCATTTGCTCCAACATAGGCAGCAGAGTCACCTCCGCTATCGTCTGCTCGGCGACCCCCGAGGGCGCTTCTTCAGCCCCGGTGCCTGCTTGACCCACCGAGGGCACGGGCGCCACCGCTGGCGGCGCCTGACCGACTGACAAGACCGCAACATTGGCTCCCCTCCTGCCTAAAATAGGAGCAAAATCGGGCGATGGCACCCGTTCCGCCTGAAGAGCAACACTCTTCTTAGGCGCCAGCACCAAAGAACGGCCCCGTCGCAAGATTCTACAAAAGTTAAAAGGCGAGGTGGCAAAGTACGGAACCTTGGGGGTGAATCCCTTGGTTTTATAGGGGCGATGGATGCGAGAAGAGCAACAGCCCACCTAGGTCTCCAAACCTACCATGATACACCACCACGTCACATCGCGGAATATGCGCCCGCGATCTCTATCATTTCCCACCAAAATCACGCCGGACGTTTCATCTTCCCGAGCAGACTAGGACTCTTTTCCCACAGAGGGGATATAGGTCAAAAGTCATTTCTTCGGCTGCCTAGGCCCGGGAGTTTGAGGGCTGGCCCAATAGTTTCAACGGTCGTCCCAACTGAGGGATGGGCCCGCTAACGGCCAAGACTCAGATGCATGAACCTCGAAGGAGTCTTGATCCGCAAATAAATCTCAACCGGGCTAACCTTGGGTGAATCCCCATGAACACTGATACCAGAGTTCCCTTTGATCTGTCTAGTTGACAAAACCAAATCTCACAGCCATACCCGCGAAGGGTCCAAAATTACCCCTCTGAGCGATTATATCCGAATCACCCGGAGGCTCGGGGGCTACACCCGACGGGTGCGCTCGCGCACACCCTCTAGCGAATCGAAATACCCCTCGGGCGAATTTTGTCCAAATCACCTGGGGGCTTGGGGGCTACACCAGTCGGATGCGCTCGCGCGCACCCTCTAGCAAGTCAAATCACCCCCGGGCGATTCTATTCGAATCACCTAGGGGCTCGGGGGCTACTGTCGGGGATCTAATACTGGGGTACCCAATGAGGTGGAACTAATAACCATCGAACGTTGATGTTTCCGATCAGACAAGAACACTACTACGCTTCTTGCCTGAACAACAAAAGCTTGGTTCCGCCTCGCCCGATGGCTGAGGGCTGGCTTCGCCTTGCCTGACGTCCGAGGGCGGGCTCCGCCTCGCTCGACGGAGGAGGGCAGGCTCTGCCTCGTCCGACGTCTGAGGGTTGGCTCCGCCTCACCTGATGTTTGAGGGCAGGCTCTGCCTCGTCCGACGTCCGAGGGCTAGCTCTGTCTCGCCCGATGACTACACCCTGCTCCTTCATGATGACGAGCATAGGGTACGACAGGACATTCGAGTCAACCATAGTACCGAAAACTATGCCCTGCATGCCTACAGAAGGTACCGTCAGGATACGATGGGACAAGCGCTTTAAGCCCTTTCCGACCTAACAGAGCCCGAACAGTGTTGTAGGCGTCGACTTTTGTCCTATAGTGTTGTAGGCGCCTCCATCAGTCCCTCGGGCGCAGGATACTAACACAGGCATACGACAACCACTATAATCCAAGGAGGAACTCACATCACCTACAGTAACAGGCGTATAGTCATTTCTCCGTCTACTCCCCGCAAAGTCATGGCTCGGTGCCCTAACACACCACACCATCTGCTGGGGGAGGATGGGACATGACCACTCGCTGAGACAAAGCCAGAGCTCGGCCCTATCAGGATCAACAAAACATGCTATCCCTATCGTGGTCTGCCATGTCAGCAGGGTAGGCTCAAGGGAAAAGAAAGATCTGGCATCATCGAAGGACCTTCTCTACCTTTGGTTTTTTCCTCTTTTTCCTATCTATAACCCCTGCTACCCCTTGGTCTATAAAAGGAAGGGCAAGAACACCCCACTAGAGGGACAGATCGATTCCACACACAACACACAGTCAAGCAGCAATTGAGCTCTTGGCGTCCTTTCGACTTTTCCATCAGAGACTTAGGACCTGTCCCTCTCTCGGCCGTTTGTACCCTTTACTATGAACATTTTTTGGTACTAATAACATGAGCGACAGCAAACTGGACGTAGGGACACCATCCAAGCATAACGTGCAACAATTATAAATTTACTAGTTGGTGTTTGTTCAAAACATCGACATGTGGTAAGATACTCGAATGGTGCAATTTGTTATCCATTTGGTATTAAGTATGTGTACTAAAACTGTCCAACCATGTTTCTATACCCAGGACGACACAATTGTCAAAGCTGTCCAACGAAGCAGCGTTTCGGCTTCATGAGTCTAGAGGGCAGGGGCCAGGCGTTCTCGAGGCTTTTGTGGAGGTTAACATAAACTTGTCTATTTTAAAAATGTTTTTTTAGTGTATATGCGTTTGGAAAATGCACTAACTTTAACGTCTATTCGTGCAGAATATGAAGCGGAGCTGCAGGAAGCTAGCTCAGAATTGAGCTACATGGACACTCCTTGGATGGAACCCTGATTACTAGGCGCGAAGGACACCAGCCGACTCTTCTCAGCTGGTGACAGGTGCCGCTTTCGCTGTGCGTACACCACCATATTATAGCGTTGGGAAGGACCCTGCAAACGAGGACGACGACTACCCTCGGGCTTCCGCATATAACACCACCAGTGGGACTCTTGGCAGCAGGACGAGATCGACATGTCTCAGCTAGGTGGTGCCCCACTTGGTACCCAAGGAGCCTCGCATGTAGTAACAAAGGTAGTGTATTTAAATACGTAGGCTCCATGAACTAACGATCATAAATATTATAAGTAATCGTGCATATCATATACTTGCAGGGAAAGAGCCGTACCCACCGGCAACGCGACCACACCGACGTTAGCTACACTTATAATGTGTTGCCTATAAATCCGAAAAGATAGAGGAGTTCGAGGGATCCTTATACTTCTTGAGACTTAGTTGATTATATTGAACTTATATCGAACGGATATTGTCGTCGAAACTTGCAGACTCATGAACCAATGAAAATGTTATGTGTCCATTTATCAACTTGCGCACGAACTTTATTTATTTGCTTTATATTCGTTTCAATGCATCGCGGCAACACTTGTAGTTGTTTACAGTACCGACAACAGCTTGCGTTCAATTGCAATTGAGGCTAGTTGGCTTGTCTGCGTCCAGGTCCTGCCGCGCCGTGGGCCTTGGCGTGTCAGCGTCACACCGTGAGCTATAGCGCGGCAGACCCTGCCACGTCACCGGTCAGCGTTCCGGTCGTCGCCACGTCATCCTCGTGCGCGCCACCATACATGGCGCGGCATAGGCAATAAGGCGCGGTAAAAAATGTTAGTTTTGGAGAGAAAAAAAATAAAACGATTTAAAATTAGTTTAAAAAAAGTGTTAAAAATAAATAAAAAAAATTCTCGAGAGACCGCACGCTTTGCTCCGCCGTCTCCTCCTCCGCGGAGTAATTCGGTCGAACGCCTCGCGCGCACGCGCTCTCGCACCGCCCTCGTCCTTTGTCCGATCGAATGCCGTAACGCCGCGGAAGGGCGCGCGCGGCGATGCTTGCCATGGCTTCGCTCTGCCCCTTGTCCGCCGCGCCGACTTTCCCGCGCGCTCGTCGTGCCGCAAGCTTCAGGAGCCCCGCTTCCTGGAGCGGCCTCGCCGCGACCGCGAGCAATGCCAGTGTCTGCGGCTGTGGACTTCTGCCCACCGGAGGCTACGCGAGGCTGGAGTCGCGGTTAAGGAGCCCCGTGCGCGCCAAGATCGACGAGGCGGGCAAGGACACGGGCGCCGGTCTGGGCTTCCCCCCGCCCCGCCGCAGGAAGCTGCGCCTGCGCCTGCGGCCGCGGCCGCGCCTCCTGTGGCGGCGGCTCCGGCGGCTGTCGCTGCGGGAGCTCGCGGCCGACGCCGGGGCCGCGCTGCGGCACGCCGTCCGCCGCGTGCCCCCCGCGGCCGCGGCGCCGGTCGTCCTGGCGCTGCTCCTCGCCGCCGCGTGGCTCGCGCTGCCCAAGAACGTGGCCCGGGAGGTGGCCTACTCGGACCTCGTCGTGGGGCTCCGCGAGTGCGCCGTGGCCGCCGTCGCGTTCGAGGAGGACTCGCGCCGTATCTACTTCAGCAAGAAAGATGGGGACGACGGCGGCTCCGACACGAGCGAGACCGGTGAGAGCGCTGCTGTGGCGGCGCCGAAGTGGCCGTACTACGCGCGGAGGGTGCCGCACGATGAGGGCTTCCTGCTCGGGCTAATGCGGGAGGGCGGGGTGGACTACCTGTCGGCGCCGCGGCCTGCTGGGAAGCTGCTGGTGGACATGCTGAGCACGCTGCTCACGCTCTGGGTCTCGCTGGTGCCCATGATGTGGTTCATACAGCGGCAGATGTCTGGTGGGGGCAGTGCTGACAAGCGACTCAAACCGATGAAGCAGATGGTGGGCTTTGACGATGTTCAGGGTGTAGATGAAGCGAAGGAGGAGCTTGTTGAGGTAGATGTGGTTTTCGCATTGCTTACTCATTGACTGTTCTTTGTGATGCTTGATGAATGTAGGAAGACAAAAACGATTAAACAAGAGACATTTCATCTTAAATGAAAGGCAATTAGACATAGGTTTCAATAGGAACAGAGATGGTATATCCACATTTGATATAGCAGTTTAGGAAATGTCAATCAATCATACTGTATTGCCGTGGGCTTGCCTTCATTTTGTCTTTTCACAATTACTAGGAATGTATCTAATGACACTCACCTTTACCATTTAATCATGTGCGTACATCACAGCAGAACTATGATCCATTTATAACTGAAAATGGAAATGCCAAAGTTTGATTTTGCCTTCACTCGCTCTTGCGCTATGCATTAATCAGATAGTGTATGACTTCAAACTTTTGCAATGTCTGTTTCACATTTGTTAGACTCCTATAAGAGCCTAGTTCGTCCATTATGACACAAATTTAAAGGCTTCATGCACCATTTGGATCAGTGATCACTTTGAAGTAATTTTTGTCACATCAGAAGAAGAAGAAAAACTTGGTAATACCATTGTTACAATAGGATCTTTTAAGTTTTATTGAGGGGAATGAAGTCTGTTTGCCCTGTAGTTTCTAAATTTTGCAATGTGCTGCAAGTAGTTCATTGATGAAAATTGTAAATGCTGTGAGCACTCTGAAAATGAACAGAAATGTGATAGCTCCTGGAAGTCTGGGACTACTGGACAGATATAAACTGTTGGATGATTAATTCGAACTTCTATCTTGGCATTTATATTGGCCTAAAAATTATCCTTTAGTAAGTGACTGTGTTGAATGCTGTTTTTTTTTCCAGTAACTAGGAATTGCGTATTTGCATTGGTCTGAAGTTATTTATTTTTCCATTGGAAAATTAGTTTTGTATTAGTGTTTTACTCAATCTGGATGATGATCATTAAGAATCTTAGTAAAAGATGGCAATTTTCCAATGTAGATAGTGAGCTGTCTGCATGGTTCACTGAACTACAAGAAGCTTGGAGCAAAATTGCCCAGGGGTGTTCTGCTTGTTGGCCCTCCTGGAACTGGGAAGACTCTGTTAGCAAGGGCAGTTGCAGGAGAGGCTGGAATTCCTTTTTTCTCTGTTTCTGCTAGTGAGTTTGTTGAAGTTTTCGTTGGACGAGGTGCAGCCCGAGTCAGGGATTTGTTCAAGGAGGCCAAAGAAGCTGCCCCATCAATCATTTTTATTGATGAACTTGATGCCGTGGGTGGAAGTCGAGGTAGAAGTTTTAATGGTGAGAGGGACCAAACTCTAAACCAGGTGTGGTTTTTGGCACTCTGATGATCTTTCATATCCTGTGTCTAATGACATCACTAAGAGTATATTTTCTTGATTTTCTCTATGATGAATAGTTATTGTCATGGCTGCTACTAACAGGACAAAAGCACTGAATGCTGCTCTTTGTCGACCTGGCCGCTTCTCCAGAAAGGTTGTTGTTGGTAGGCCTGATGTGGAGGGCCGCAAAAAGATTCTGGCTGTTCATCTAAGGGGTATCCCTTTGGAAGAGGATCCTGAAATAATTAGTGATCTGGTTGCTAGAGTAACCCCAGGATTGGTCGGTGCAGATCTAGCAAACATTGTTAATGAGGCTGCTCTACTAGCTGCACGAAGAGGTAAGTAAGATCACTTATCTAAGGTACTGAAAGGTACATTACATATCATTTGTTGCTCATGCATCAGATATGTGTTGATACCAATGAAATTATTTCTAGATTCAGTGGTGCTTTGCATTACATGGTTTAAAACGTAACAATTTTTTTGTCCATGTTTGAAACCTGTTACTGGGATATTTTCCCTACTATGCTATTGGAAATTATTACTGGAGTAGTCATAATTCCACTTACTGTTTCGTGTTCTACTTTTGTACTTCAAAATGAGGATTGGTTAATCTCTAATGAATGGGTTTTAAGGCAATTGTAGAATATATATTAATATGAAACTTATTGGTGTTGATCTTCCAGGTCGGAATACTGTGTCCCGGGAGGATATTATGGATGCAATTGAGAGGGAGAAATACGGGGTCAACGGGAGACAAGAAACTGATGATTCTGAAAGGCAAGGCCTCACCAAGTTATTTCCATGGCTACCTAAATCTGGAAATAAACCATCAAGCCCTGATGATTTCCGAAGACTGATGGGTTATCATACATTAAGCTAACTTAGCAACTCTTGCAAGGTATGTTCAGATTTGAGCACAGCCTCACTTGTTTCTATCCCCTCAGAATAACACTGCCTCATATTCTTGATGTTCATCAAAATGTTCCTTTCAAACTCATTTAATTGGGTTTACTTGATCAGTTGGATCTGATAGACAATAGCCTAACAGGCTTAGATTCCTTGAATTGAGTTTACAGAAGAGATTACATATAAAAAGAGAGGAGGAGGGTGACCCAAAGGGCCAGCCGAGTCCCAAGAGGCCAGCCAAACCCCAAGGGGCCAGCTGGGCATTAACTCAGCACACCTAGCTAGGAGATTACACAAGTAACTAGGTGATTAAAAGTAAATAGCAATTAATTCTAACACCCCCCCGCAGTCAGATCGTCGGTGGAGCGAACGTTTAGACTGGAGCGAAAATCCATGAAGATAGAGGAAGGGAGCCCCTTGGTGAAGACATCGGCGAATTGTGACGTGGTGGGCACATGAAGAACCCGGACTGCACCCATGGCGACACGTTCACGGACGAAGTGAAGGTCGATTTCTACGTGCTTGGTGCGCTGATGTTGAACAGGGTTGGTGGAGAGGTAGCAGGCGCTGACATTGTCGCAGTAGATGAGGCATGCGGAGTTCAGGGGATGGTGAAGTTCCTGGAGCAGTTGCCGCAGCCAAGTGGCTTCAGCGACGCCGTTGGCAACAGCTCGGTACTCTGCCTCGGCGCTGGACCGGGAGACAGTGGGCTGCCGCTTGGAGGACTAGGAGACCAGGCTGCCTCCGAGGAAGACGGCGTAGCCAGAGGTGGAGCGGCGGGTGTCCGGGCAGCCAGCCCAATCAGCGTCGGTGTAGACACGGAGCTGTGTTGGGGCTGTTCGGGGAATGACCAGACCATGGCTGAGGGTGCCCTGAAGATAGCGAAGGATCCGCTTGGCAGCGACAAGGTGAGTTTCCCGCGGATCATGCATATGAAGGCACACTTGTTGGACGGACATAGGCAATGTCGAGCCTGGTGAAGGTGAGGTACTGGAGGGCACCCACAAGGCTGCGATAAGCAGTGGGATCAGCAATAGACGGTCCGACATCAGCTGGTACCTTTGCACAAGTGTCAACTGGAGTGGAGCAAGGCTTGCAGTCACTCATGCCATGGCGAGCAAGTATGTCCAGAGTGTACTAACGCTGTGAAAGGAGAACAAAATCCCTGTGGTGCTGAACTGCAACGCCAAGGAAGTGATGTAGGGGTCCAAGATCTTTCATGGCGAACTCCTTTTTCAGAGCAGCAATGACACGGTGAAGGAGTTGATGAGATGAAGCCGTAAGGACAATGTCATCCACATATAAGA
This sequence comes from Miscanthus floridulus, assembly GCF_019320115.1. NCBI lineage: Eukaryota > Viridiplantae > Streptophyta > Magnoliopsida > Poales > Poaceae > Miscanthus > Miscanthus floridulus. The sequence goes on along the minus strand of NC_089590.1, from coordinate 53,146,452 downwards.
GCAAGTAGACTGTCTCGGTGCCACGGCTGAATATGAAGAGAGATGTGTCTGACTTGGCTTCAGTGAACCCCAGAGAGATCAGAAAGGAGGCAAAGCGGCTGTACCAGGCCCGCGGGGCTTGCTTCAAGCCATAGAGGGATTTGTTGAGTCTACAGACATGATCTGGAAGTGCAGGATCAGCGAACCCAGTAGGCTGAGAGCAGTATACTGTTTCTGAAAGAGTCCCGTGGAGGAAAGCGTTCTTCACGTCAAGTTGATGAATCGGCCAATCCCTGGAGTGTGCCACCGTGATGACTGTTCGAACAGTGGCTGGCTTGACAACCGGGCTGAAAGTTTCATCATAATCAACACCGGGGCTGTTGAGTGAATCCCTGAAGTACCCAACGAGCCTTGTATCTTTCCAATGAGCCATCGGCATGGAACTTGTGTTTGAAAATCCATTTTCCAGTAACAACATTGGCCTTGGTGGGGCGGGGGACGAGGTCCCAGGTGTGGTTGTCCTGAAGAGCCGCATATTCATCTTCCATGGCCTGGCGCCAATGAGGATCAGCAAGGGCATCTCGACAGGACCGCGGTAGGGGAGACAAGGCCTAGGTATGCAAGGCGAGGCGAGGCTGCCGGCAGCCTGTTTTTCCACGGGTCGCCATGCCGTGGGAGTTGGCGATCGACGGAATGGAAACAGCACCAGCAGGAACCGGAGGATCGCTCTTGACATAGCGAGGTGGAGAGGGGACCATGCTGGAACGTCGAGGAGGCGCTCCTGCCGGGCGCTCGGGTGGTGGGGCAGGAGCAGGAGCACGCCTGCTGTAGACATGAATAATAGGCGGCTTCTGAGGCGCAATCACCGGGGGGGGGGGGGGGGGGGGGGGGGGAGCGCGCCGGCTGTAGACGTGGACGACGGGTGGAGCCGGCGCCTGTACAGAGGACGCCGGGGACCCCCGGGACACAGCCGGTGGTGCCGGGGTGGAGGGCGCTGGCAGCACCGAGGGCCCTAGACGTCGGCGTGCCTGCGCGTGCCAGAGATGGTGCCAGAGGCACCAACTGGAAGGGGGCAGCAGCGCCGGGTGTTCCTGCAGGAAGGGGAGACACTGGAATGGTGTCGTCGTCAGTTAGAAAATCAAGTTCCTGTTGAGGAGGGGATGGCCGGCTGAGGGAAAAAGGAAACGTTGTTTCGTCGAAAACAACGTGGCGAGAAATGATGACGTGGTTGGTGTTGAGGTCGAGGCACCGATAGCCCTTGTGATCTGGTGAATAACCAAGGAAAGCACAGAGGGTGGAGCGGGGGGCAAGCTTGTGAGGAGTGGTGGCAGAAAGGTTGGGGTAGCATGTGCACCCGAAGGCACGAAGATCATGATAGGAGGGGAGGGTGCCATGGAGGGCGAAAAAGGGGGTGCTCATGTTTAGAGTTTTGGTGGGAAGGCGATTGATGAGATAGGTGGCAGTGGCTAGAGCATCAGCCCAGTAAGAGGGGGGCATGGAAGCTTGGAAGAGGAGGGTGCGTGTGATGTTATTGACGGTGCGGATCATGCGCTCGGCTTTCCCGTTTTGCTAGGGAAGTATAGGGGCACGACATGCGGAGAGTGATGCCGTGAGCAAGAAAGAAAGCACGAGAGGCGGAGTTGTCAAACTCGTGACCGTTGTCACATTGGACTGATTTAATGGTGCAGCCGAATTGGGTAGACACATGAGCGAAGAAATTAGAAATCGTGGGGAATGTATCGGACTTAGCGCGAAGGGGAAAAGTCCAGAGGAAATGAGAGCAATCATCAAGAATAACTAAATAATATTTGAAACCAGAGACACTAACAACAGGAGATGTCCACAGGTCACAATGGATTAAATCAAAATTCTTGGCTGCTCTAGATAGCGAAATAGAAAAAGGGAGACGAATATGACGCCCAAGCTGACAGGCGTGGCAGAGGGAGTCATCTTCAGGCTTGCTGCAGACAATGGAGGAGGACTGCGCAAGGGACTGAAGAGTGGCCTTGCCGGGGTGACCGAGGTGCCTGTGCCAGGTAGTTGGTGAAGGAGTGGCGACAAGGGCGTAGGAGCCAGTGGTGGATGAAGGGAGCTGAAGAGTGTAGAGAGGCCCCTGTGCTGTTACATCGGAGGAGGGTGTTCCGGGTACGGAGATCCTTCACGGAAACACCAAGAGGGTCAAACTCGACAGAAACACAATTGTCAGTAGTGAATTTTCGAACCGAAAGGAGATTTCTGATAATGCCGGGAGCTACAAGGACATTGTCGAGGCGAAAGGGTCCAGGAAGGACAGAATAGCCGGTGCCAATAACAGGGAGGGTGGCCCTCGTTGCGTACGACAATGGAGGAGGGAAAGGAAGAGAATGGTGTAGCGGTGACCATACCAGGGTTGGCGGTGAATGTGGGAGGAGGCACCTGAGTTGATCACCCAATCCGATGAACTCGGAGGTGGGGTGAGGGAGACGGTGCTGAAGGCGCTAGCGAGACCCTCGGGCGTCCAGGGCGCCCAAGCAGGAGGTGCCTGAGGGGGCTGCAGGTAGTAGGACCCGGAAGCCGGTGGTGGAGCGAAGTATGCCGGTGGCACGCCAGCCACCAGAGCCTGTTGCAGAGGTGCAGGCTGGACTGCGCGTGGTGGAGGGCCATGGGCGCCGCCGGCGGTGGACCCTGGCCACATGTGGATAGAGCCGGTCCAGGGGTTGAGCAGCGAGGGCCACTGTGGTGTGGCTGGTGCAGTCCCGCCCTGTGCACTGCTGTGGGAGCCGCCAGAGCCGTGCCCGCCGCGGCGGCGTCGGCCGCAGGTTGCCACTGGATTGCTGTCCAGCAGCAGCATGATTCCAGCAGCAGCCTAATGATGGCGTGGAGGCGCAGGTGAGGACGAAGTGGGCGGCCTGATGGAGGGCGCGGCGACGCGAGCCGAAGGAGAGGTAGAGGGCGTCCCCATGTTGAGCTCGGCCAAACGGAGGTCAGCACGAACATCGGCGAAGGACAGGAACGGCCTTTGGCGGGTGACGAGCTAGGACATGAACTGAAAACGTTCATTGAGACCCCGTAGAACGTTCAACACCAGAGTTCGGTCCTTGGATGGGCTCGCCGAGGTCGGCGAGGGCATCCGCCATGCTCTTCATTTTGCGGCAGTAGTCATCGATGAAGAGGGCACCTTGGCAGAGAGTGCGAAACTCGGCGTCGAGGAGCATGGCGCGGGACTCGCGATTGTTGAGGAACTGCTGTTCAATCCCGAGCCATGCTTGTTGGGCGGTGAGGTCGTCGTGCTCATGGATGACGTCCAGGAGGTCGGCGGAGATGGTGTTGAAAAGCCAAGAGAGGACGACGCAGTCCATGCGTGACCACGCCGGATCGTAGGGGCGGGAGTCGTCGCTGAGGACGTGATCCTTCAAGGCGAAACGACCGAGGATGAGGAGGACGTAGCCGCGCCACTTGGAGTAGTTGGAGGATTGAACATCAAGAACGATAGGGATGAGGTTCTTGATGTTCTGGGCGGACAGCAGCTTGAGTGTGGAGGTGGGCGATGGCCGCTGCTTCAGAGGAGGCGGAGTGGACGTCGTCATCCTCAGGATCGTCGTCGTCGTCCGGATGCTCGGGCCAGAGGCGATCCCGGAGGGCCGCGGCCTGATGCTCCAGGGTATCTGCCTGCACGCGCTCTTTGTCAAGAGCAGCAGCAGTGGCACGGACACGCTCCTGGGCGGCGGCAGCGGACTTGAGAAGGGCAGCTTCTTCCTCGAGCTGCTGGCTGTGCTCTGTGTTGGTGGAGCGCAGAGAGGAGGCCTCATCCTCCAGGCGCTTGGCAGCAGAGAGGGCTTCGTCGCGGTAGCCATGGCGGAGGAGCTGGAGGTGGCCATGGGCGTGCACAGCAGCCTAGGGGTGGGTGGAGTGGGAGCGGAAGCAGAAGGATCGATGGTTTAGTCTGATACCATGATAGACAATAGCCTAACAGGCTTAGATTCCTTGAATTGAGTTTACAGAAGAGATTACATATAAAAAGAGAGGAGGAGGGTGACCCAAAGGGCCAGCCGAGTCCCAAGAGGCCAGCTGGGCATTAACTCAGCACAGCTAGGTAGGAGATTAAAGCTAGGAGATTACACAAGTAACTAGGTGATTAAAAGTAAATAGCAATTAATTCTAACAGGATCAACTCTATTCACTCTTTAAAAGTACTCACTCCATTCCAAATTTTAAGTTGTTTTGTCTTTTTAGATACATAGTTTTTACTATGCACCTAGATATACGCTATGTCTAGATATACAGTAAAAATTACGTATCTAAAAAAGCCAAAATGACTTGCGACTTGGAATGGAGGGAGTACTTAAAAGATGTCGGTGATGTTACTTAACAGCATTACTTTGGGAAAAAAAATTGCATTTGAGAAAATGGTGTAAACTGTACTAATATTTTGCTTTACAAAATGTACATATAGTCTGGATTTTTACTTAACTTGCCTGGTATGACTGCTATTTGTTCAGATTTTCCCTGTGTTTGATGCTGATTCTCCAAACCTAGCTAGAGCTCTGTTACTTGCTAGTGAGGAGCTTATATTTTGGGTTTTTTGGATTGGTGCCATTGCAATTTTGCAAGTTTGGAGAAATGCCATTACTATTCGTCTATTTGGAAACATGCCATCATAATTTTTCTTTAGCTTGAATCATGCCATTTTATACGTATTCGACCGTGTTGGGCCCACGTGCAGGTGACTACAGGCCAGTGTATTCTAGTATGTCCCAAAATACCCCTGCTGCTTCTCTTTCCCTTCACTCTCTGACGTGTGGACCCCACACGTCAGCTTCTCATTCAACCTCTAGACAGATCGACCATTGACCACCATTGGAGGGCGGCAAGCTCGGTGAGCTCGGCTGGCTTGCGGATCCAGTCGGCCACCGGCGCCACTGAGGTCTCGAGCCTGAACCGGTTGGCCGCCGGAGCCGTACTCGACTCGGTCGCATCAGGCCACCGGAGTAAGTGTTCCAGGCTTCCAAGCGTTCGGCCAACGGAACCGGTGCTCGCACCGCTGGGGTTCGCAGCTGTTGCCTCTCGCTCAGCGCAACAGCGGGTGAAGGAAGTGGGGGAGGCCACGACATGATTGCGGACTAGGCTCGGAACTGACGAAGGTCACCTGGCCCGGTTGCGGCACGTTGGATTGGAGCTCATGCGGTTGTCGCGCATGCACTCTTGCTTTGCCTGATGCATCCACACAGGACCTTTAATTTGCTGGAGATGCGGCGCTGTGCTGCCCCTGCCCTGTCCCTGCGCGAGTTGCCACTGTCAGGATGGATAAGGCTAGAGCAAGCAGACATAATCGACCCCACCGGCGCCCGTGGCCGTCCGGATCCGCGAGCCAGCCGAGCTCGCCGCCCTGGGCCTGGGCGGATGCCGGCTCGTCCTGGGCCTGCTACTGGTCAGCGGCCAATGGTCGATCTAGAGGTTGAAGAAGAAGCTGACGTCTGGGGCCCACATGTCAGCGAGTGAAGGAAGAGAGAAGTAGCAGGGGTATTTTGGGACGTACGACAATACACTGGCCTGTAGTCACCTGCATGTGGGCCCAACACTGTCGAATACATATAAAATGGCACGATTCAAGCTAAAGCAAAATTATAATGGCATGTTTCCAAATAGACGAATAGTAATGGCGTTTCTCCAAACTTGTAAAATTGCAATGGCACCAATCCAAAAAACCCTATATTTTGGGCCGAGGTATGGTATCAATTACCTCCTTGCCCTGGGGCCGAATGGGAGTTAATTTTGGGCCGAGGTCGCCTACTTTGTGTGATAAGGGCGTGTCTGTTTAATTTGAACACATTGGTGTGAGTGGGTGTCTTGTATGGGTTCCTTTACCATTTTTTCTTCTTAATATAATGATGAGCAGTTCTCCTGCGTGTTCGAGAAAAAAGATTTTCCCTAATAGATCCTTTCGATGGATCAACAGAGCTTGTATAGACTTCCCACCTTTCCCCCTCAGCTTCAGCTTTTTAGTCACCTGATTGGCACATGAAATCACCTAAAAATATGTAGCATGGAACCCTAAGCACATGTAAGATCAAGAACTCAAGATCTATCATGCACCTTTGAAAGGAAAAAAATGGAGCAGGCAAACTCAATAATGTCTGAAACCAGGATGTTTCCAGGTCTAACCAGATCCCGACCAGTTTTGGGTCCACACTGTGTAGGTTTGGGACTAGCTACCTAGATGACAGGGTACTGAAAAATATTGCCCACATTCCTCCCAACAACTGAGTGGAGGGTATTGATTGTTAGAACAACTCGATGACAAATCGTCCACTTTTTCACCATGTCTTGATTTTCTTATCCTTGCTTAAGATGTGTCATGTTGTTATGTTATCCCTTACAAGATGTTACCTTTTTAATTCTGTAAGTTTTAGGGCGACTACACCATTTGAATCGGTTGCGTGCCTTTTTGTACACACTTCCTTTTTCTACCTGTGATTTCAGTACGCAGTACATACAGCTATAAAAAACCATGACTTTTTGTCTGCCTGAAGTCTTATTTGGCTTTTGCTTGTGTTGTGCAGAACTGAGAAAGAATATAAACTGCAACTGAATCTGGGAAACTGTTGCCTGTAGTTTTATGTATATCAGCAAATATACATCTCGATAGTATGTACGAAGGATGTTGCAAATTGCAACCAGTGGCTATTGGTACTTTCAGAAGAAAGCTGTTACAAACTACATGAGGACAGTTTGTGAATACAGAATTTCAAGATTTTTCCTAGCTTAAGGGCCTGTTTGGATACCAAGGGCTAATCAGTTTCATGCTTCGTAATTTTGTTAGAAACATCACTCAAGTTTCGTCACATAGCCTGCAGTGTTGATAGAATAGGCTAAAATAGCTAGCAAGCTAGTGGCGCTTCTGCTGCTGTACACAGATCAGTCATCCATCTTATTCCTCCCAACTAGAAGTCTGGAAGTTCTGCTGCGACTTGGATGTGCAACGCTGTGCAAGTTTACAAATGCAATGTCAAGTGTACAAATGGAAACTGAATCTGCAGCTATGTGCAAGAAATACACGGCATCATATTTCACAGTTCACACTGAGCAACATTTCTTTTTCCTGTTAACTTACATTACCGCTGTTCTGTATAATCATTGAATTACTGTCAAGAACAAACTCCAACTCTAGCAGTTTGAGATGTGAAACCTGATCTGTCAACAACTCAACATGTATGCACTCCCTCTAGTTAAAAATATATGCACTTCCCCCTAGTTAAAATACTTGTCACATTTAACTCTGCAGTCTTTGATGCACATCTTTGACCACTAATATCTTCTAGAATATATTAAAATCCTTCAAGTTTGAGTTTTGCAAGTATTGTTCAATACAAATCTACATATATATCTTGTTTCCGAACTAAATAATCTAGTATTTAAGCTTTAATCAAATTATGCCTAAATGTATGTTTTTTAATGTCACCAGGTGGATTATTTCACACCCGAATGTATATTGATATAGCCCAAATCGGCTTGCTTTATGTTTTACAACGTTGAGGGGAGAAACAAAAACAGCAAGACGTCCCAGCACCAGGTCGAAGCGTGGCAGACTACAAATATACTAGCGAAATGCAAAGACTACCACAATAAGACACATGAGCTCTTCGACGATGCCTTCAAGGAGGTGAATGACGACAAAACGTAATCATCGTCGGCAATGCAGTAGCTTGGCAAAGTTTTCACCAGAGCCTTGTGTCGGTGGTAGTTGCACCTTGAGGAGGGGGTGTCGGCCGCCGCCACACCATACGGAGCCATTCCCGGACTCACCCGCAACGATGGGAGGTGCGCACTGGCAAGCGTCCACGCCTGGACGGAAGGGGGGAGGGCCGGCCACCGCCACACCGCGCGTAGCCGTTCATGGACTCGCCCGCGACGATGGGAGGCGCGCACCGGCAAGCGTCCATGTGATATTTTGGCCACCGTGCACACCGTACGATGACATTACCAGACTCGCCTGCGACAGTGGGAGGGTACGTTTTTTTTAACACCAGAGTGACCCTATAAACTAAATAATTTCTTCGATGCACATGTTTTTAAAATCAAATCATGGTAGCAATCTTTACTCTGCTCATTTATGTGCCATTTCCTCTGGCGTCTGCTTGATCGTTGGCTTTTCAATAGTGATATTTTGGCCATAGGACCCTCTTGCATGACTGAATGGATTCCTTAGCTTGACAGTTAGTAGGAAATCGACGGGACCTGATTGACCTCGAAAAGCCTTATGCTGCCAGAGAGACGCATATCCGGTACTGCGGCGATGCCGACATGACCTTAATAATTGGGAAGCCATGCAAGGGCTGCAGAATCAGGACATGTACCCCTGGCAAAAAGGAAGCTTATAAATAGACCCTAACCAACCATTTGAGTAGTGTGGAGCTGAGAAAACATATCAAGAGTGTTGATACACCATTTTAGTGATCTCCACTTGCATAGTGCTTAATGTTTTATTAGGTGATTAGCGTAGGTGCTTTGCGAAATGCTTAAGTTGATTAGACCACCGCTTATGCGCTTGCTCTAGGTTTAGGCCTAGTGTTTAGTGAGGTTTGCATACCTCTTACCACTCGGTGCTTGCGCACACCATTGTTGTACATCGGAGGGGCTTGTAGTCTTGCGAGATCACACCCACCGCGTTTGTGGTGTGGCCGCCACCGTGTACTGGAGGGAACAAGGTCCACGGCGTTTCGGCCAGAAGCTTGATAGTGAAGACGGCGGGGAGCATCTGGGAGAGGCTTGCCGGAAGGCATGTTGGAGACCCACTTGCGCATGGGGAAGGCCCGAGGCTATCCACGGAGTTACCCGACCGGGAGCTTGGCCCTTGCGAGGAATTCCTTGCGAGGGGCTCCAACGAGGACTAGGGGAAAGCTTGCGCGCTTCTCGATACCTCGGTAAAAATACCGAAGTCATCGACGGGAGTTTGCATATCTCTACCTTACTCTTTAGCTTCTGCATTTACATTGATTGCATTACTCCTTTTGCGGTAGAGATAACAACACATTAGCAAAACCGTAGTTGCACATTTAGATAGTTTGTCTTTTGCATAGGTTTTGCTAATGTTAAAAAAAGAGGCTATAGTTTAGAGTTAGAATTTTAAATTGCCTAATTCACCACCCTCTTAGGCGTCACGATCCCCTTCACACTCTTTTATTCCCAGTGCATGCATCTATGACTGCTAGATGAAGCTTACCTATCCTTAAAGACAGAATTCAATGTTCTGCAATTTGGTATGACACTATTCTGCAGTAGTTCTCAGAGCAGATGACACATGACCACCAAGATTGCTTGAAGCAATTGCCTGCAAATTGTGAGCTACTGTCAAAGAGTCATCTGGCAACAGTTGGTGAACTATATAAATGTTGTGACTTGCACGCTTCCTGTTAATATATTTGAATAACTACTAACTAGTACTCCCTCCGTTCCAAATTATAAGTCGTACTGTATTTCTAAATACCTAACTTTTGCTATACATCTAGATATATATTGTGTCTAAATATATAGTAAGACCTATTTATGTAGAAAAGTCAGAACAACTTATAATTTGAAACAAAAAAAAGTAGCAGGTACCTTCGGTCTGTGACCAAGAGTTGGGAATGCTTGGAGGAATATTGCTCAGATGCTTATAGCAAAATACGTGTACAAATGACAGCTACTCGTCATACATATAGGGAGGGCCAATTGAGGACAAATGTAAAGGTAACCCCTAGCCGTATTCTGCTGCGAAATTAGGAATGCACGATGCTATATGATGATATGACATGACATGATGCTGACACCAGAGATAAGCACACCTGCATTTTTTGCAGTTTTCTCATGGAATCACGAAAAATCAGCTGGGCAGAGCCTAGAGATGACCATACAGCATTGCTATGGCACAATGCTGAAGGCCTCTGGATGTTGGCACTGATTGGAAGCCTAGATACCACCAACTTACTAGAGCCAAGTGTTTAACAACTCAGGTTACTATATTTTTCAAGACAAAGATAAAAGTTACATGCTGCCACGAGGAGTTATACTCAGACAAATGTTTTTTTCCCATATATAATTGGATGTATATATCCCCCAGAGCCAAAGGGGGAAGAGATGAGATCGATGATAAGGAACAAGAGGATTAAGGAAGAAGACAAGTGAGATGACGGAGAATATTGTAAGAGACAAGAAGCGAAAGCAAGAACAAAGCGATGCACTGATGAGTGACTTTCAGCTGTGAAAGGCCTAGAGCTCTGAGCCGAATACTTTCTATGCCGTAGGCTTCTGGTTGAGTTGCTTTCCCTACAAAAAGCTCATTCCCACTCGTCCACTGTATAACGCCATTTCAGATGCTTTTACAATGACCGTCGATCAGGTACGTCCTGCATGCCACCGCCGATCGGTAACTCAGTGCATGCATGAACTACTAACACTTTACTTGCGTTTTAATAAAAAGCACCTATGACTTTTGTCTTTTGCATTTTTAGAATACTGCCTTTGCATGGCGTATATTTTATTTTTGCAAGCTGTTACTTTTTTGACTGGGGTGTGTATACTCCGCCCTCTGGTCACAAATATTTCATCGTTTTGAATTACAACATGTTTAAACTGTGAACATCAATATCCCTTTGAAAATTCAAATCAACTTCAATTTTGAAAAAAAAAAGTATGGCTCAGTTTATCTTCATCAATAGTAGTTTAAGAAACTACAATTTTAATTTGCTATATTCTGCATATGTTCTATACTACTCTCTTGGTTCAAAATTACAAGTCATTTTGACTTTTCTAAATACATAATTTTACTAAGCACCTAGATATACGTTATATCTATCTAGATATCTAGCAAAAATTATGTACCTAGAAAAGCCAACAACTTATAATTTGGAACAGATGGAGATTAACGAATGCCAAACTAGTGTCTGCAGGTGTTCTTGTGTAAACGGCAATTAGACCAGAGAGAGGGAGTAATCTCTAGTGGTATTGCATCGCTAACGGAATTAAACATAATTAAATTCAGTATACACGTAATTAAGTTCTTACTGCCGTAACAAGACGTTATCATACATGCTCACTCTTCAATTCAGTGTACATGCATGCATGTGAATTCAATATCCTATATTTACTTGTGTGCACGATAAGAGAAAATGTAATGTTATATATATTTGCGAATAAGGTATGACCATTCATAGTCCACCTCTCCTCCCTTGACCACTGATATGTATATGGTCCCAGAAGTTCTGAGTAGGTATCTTCATATCCTTTCAAAAAAAAAAGTATCTTCATATATCCACTGGGGAAGAAATGCCGCCTCTTCGTTCACATGCACATATATATTGTCCGAGAAATGACAGACAAAAATCAGTACTAGTAATAAGATTTTTCTTTTGCAGGTGCCAGCAGTGATTTTAATATCTTTTACTACTACTACACATCCAGTTATGCAGAAAAAGATTGACATCATGCATAGTATGACAGCTTCTGAAAATATAAAATATAAAATGAAAAATGCATGATGTATATATATAGACAATGTTGAGAGCCGCACTGTCTTGATTCACAAGAAGTATGATGCTATTGGTAAAAGTACATGCATGAATTACTTTATAAGTGTTGTGTGCACACGGGATATCCTTCAAGTATACATAGTACGTATCTTGTAATTTTTTTCTTTGTGAATATATAATAACACAGACACATACACTCATACATGTACGCACACTTACCCTACCGTTATGAGCACCTTTAAAAGATGGAGACCGAGTCTCTGGAAAAACGGCTGATGCTGATGCTGATTTGTTGTGAGAGAAAAACACTGTTATTTCGCTGAAACGGTACGGCTGATAAGTTCAAGCGAACAGGATTGACGAAGTCATTACAGGCGTCTCGCCATTTACGTCGTCTGCGAGCACCCGTGTGTGAAGTCGAGAACTTGAGCCTAGATGAACAGGTTTCGCCACAAGAACCAGCTACGGTTACACCCAGTTCGCATGTATTTGGCTTAGCAGAACAATTAATATTTGAAATTTATAAAAACACACAACTTTATAATACATCGATTATTGAGAGAGAGATCAGTTCAAATATAGCACCCATATATTACATACTACCATCATCAACTTTATTTATTCACTCAATTATACATGCATGCATACCCAGATCTCTTACACACACCTATATATATGGATATGGCTACATTACATTATTCCTGTTCGGTCGAGCACCGAGCATATAATATGTATATACGATTAAGTACACACGTACGTACGACGTGACGACTATATATATATGTGTTGAGATATGCTCGAAGAACATCAGTCGTTGATCTATATATAGCTATAGCTAATTCTTGTAGTAGACGATGATAAACCTGGACGTCGAGATTATATATTAGTGCCAGCACGCATGCATATATATGCGGCAGCAGCCGCAGCATCAGCATCTAGACGACGAGGCGCCTCTGGTGGAAGGTGGCGATGAAGTCGGAGGCCTTCTGGTCGACGTCGCGCTCGCCGACCCACCACCCGTTGTCCTCGTCGCTGGACCGCACCTTGCGCAGCCTCGCCGGGACCTCCCAGCTTTCGCCCGCCTCCTCGTCGACGGAGTAACGCCTCGACTTGCGTGAGAAGCTGAAGATGCAGAAGAACAACCTCCCTCCCATATACTAGCCCTGCAGCTCTCTTCTACCTCGAGCTCTTTTGTACCGTAGCTTTGCAATGCAATACACTAGCTTTTTATTCAGGAGCTCTGCAGTAGTTTAGAGAGAGAGAGAGAGAGACGGAGAAATATTAGCAGCTACGCTAGCTAGCTGTGCCTAGACAGTGGTTGGAGCGTTGCTGTCTTGGGAAGCTGAGAAGAGGCCGCACCTCAATTTATAGGCCTCATTGGTGTGCTCTTAAACCTGACTTGATCCGCTTCTTTTTTTCATCTGAAATAATAGTTTTTCTCTCACAAATTCCTCTAACATCCCTCCAAATCATTCAAATTCCTCCTAAATTCCTCCAAGCGAACAGGCCTATAGTGTGGTCGTGGCCGGAAGAGGTGCCTGTCTGTGTGCATGGAATGCGAGCTAGCTAGGTCGATCAATGCATGGAGCGGCGGATTAGGGTTCATCTCGATCCGGTCTAGCTAGCTAGCTAGTAGCTAGCCAGCAGAAACAAAGGCGCCTGATCGAGGAAATCGAGCACGGACGGCCTGGATCGTATGGTCTGGTAAAGGGTCGAGATCCAACGGTGTGGATTGCTTGACACGATAAGATGCTAAAGTGCGCCTGTGGATGTTCTGTAGCGCATGATAAGCCATCTTTATTTGACGACAAAGCAAAGAGCGGTTTCGTTGCCGAGCCTCTCAGCTTTGCATTGAGGACGTACGGATTTGTGTGTGTGCGTGTGAGAGAGAGAGGTACGTGGTCACCTTGCTCAAGTTATTACCACGTCATTTGTCTCCCTGCTATATTCTGAGGTGCTATATACGAGCTGTTTGGTTCGTTCACAAGTAAGTTCACTACGTGAAAAATAGTTTATAGCAACGGACTTTTTTTTAGAGCGCACTACACCACAGCCTCAGACTAGGAACGTACCGTCGGTCGGTATAGGTCGATATAGCAACACTCCGTCGGTCGGTATAGATCTACGCCGACCGACAAGTTTTTAGCGACCGACAGTCTGACGCCTTAGGGGCTACATATATCGACACATAGTTTGAAGCTATAAATACTTTTAGCAACTAACAATCCAACGCGAATCATTCACATAGAGACAATATATATGTTGCTAATCACCAGTACATAATAACCCAAAAATAATCTATTATCAATGCACACGCATTCATTACAAGATATATTAATCATAACTGATTCATTCATATATGAGTAGTACAAAATAGATTAGAAGCTCGCAAACATGAAGTTTGTGCATGAGCAAGCCATCAACATCCCTACATCTACCTCATGTGACCAAAAGTCATACATCCACCACTTGTAACCAAAAGCTTAGCTCACTAACACCTAAAGCTCACTGCTCAAATTTCACTAACAGTGAGCTCAGAGTCTTGTCTCTAATAGGTTCAAAACAAAACACAGCTTCGATGAGCCCTTTTAACTTGTCGACACCATCAGGTACGCTGCCTAGGCCTTGCAGGATGGCTGAAATGCAATATGAATATCCAATTAGCCACAATTTTTACCAAAGTTGGAGAAAGACAGCCAATAAGATCAACTCCAAGAGGTTCTCTAAAATTAATAGCCAAATTTCATAAAAAGGAAAGTTCAATATCGCAAACCATTATAAATGAAATAAATAAGTAAACTGATACTACCTAACTCAAAGCAATATACAGATTTAGTATATGGGCTGGCACTGGAGGTTAACATATAAGATGATGAATTAAACATAGCCTATACATGCTGATATAACTGATAAAATAACCATCAACGTGTAAATACTAAATATGCAGTGCCAAAAACATACACGTTTATGAGAGCACCATAACTAGCAGTTTCACAGGATGTATACCCTCGTTTTTTCAAACAGTGCAGCTGTACAGGAGGAACAATCATATGAACACACAAGCAGTATGTGTACCAAAGATCCTGCCTTGTACTAGAGGAAGAATCATATGATTCATATGAATCACACACAGAGAGCAACAGCACGCAGCAGTACCAAACACGTAGGCAGCAGCTAGATCAAACATAATGAGGCAGTACCTCAAGAGAACTGTTAGCAGCTAAAAGAGCTAGCCCATGAAAACTGGACTATCTGGTGTGTTGAACTGGACCATCTGGTTTTAGGCTCCAGCCGATAGAAGCACAATTACTACTAGTTTTTTAACCTTTCAAACCGTAATTCTCTTTTCCAACCCTAATATCTGTTCTCTTCGTCTCGACGACGACTTGAGGCCTTCTAGGTGTCCTTAACCAGTTACTCTTTCTAAGTATTTGCTACTGAAATCTACCAAAAATCAACTAATGTTTTTTCACGGGGCAAATCTTACTTCCATTGTATGCTTGGAGCCATGGACATATTAAACACTTCATAGAAAACAGTAAGATGGTGACAAAAAAAGAAAACTATTATGTACAATAAATATCTGCATGAAAAGATGAATCCCACTGTTAAAAGGGTGAGATAAAAGCTTGTCAAGGCGGGTCAATTTTGAGTTAAAAAAACCTTTGGTCAAAAGAAATCTTGCAGAACAGAACAAAGAAAAGAGAAGATTCACCTGTAAGCTATCATCAACCCCTTTCATAGTAGATGCACAAGCAATAGAATAGAAATGCCCAGTTACGGCTGCAACAACATATTTTCTAGCAATATCTGGTCAGCCTCGGAAAGTGATAGCGCCTTCTTCCAGCTACCAAGCTTCTACGGCACAATTGTTATTCATTTGACTATTGTCAACCTATTTGAAATAAGACAATAGCATATTGAGAGCCTAGATAGTCCAGTACACTATCATGTATCC